>NW_016107390.1:5467740-5485321 GCF_001604975.1 Cebus imitator
TATATATAACAAAAAAAAGTGCAGAAACTCACTGGTGATTAGGGAAAGGCAAATCAAAACCACATTGAGATACCATCTCACTCCAGTTAGAATGGTGATCATTAAAATGTCAGGAAACAATGGATGCTGGAGAAACAGGAATGCTTTTACACTGTTGGTGGGAGTGTAAATTAGTTCAACCATTGTGGAAGACAGTGTGATGATTCCTCAAGGATCTAAAATCAGAAATACCATTTGACCCAGCAATCTCATTACTGGGTATATACCCAAAGGATTATAAAACATTCTATTATAAAGATACATGCACATGTATGTTTATTGCAGCACTATTCACAATAGCAAAGACCTGGAACCAACCCAAATGCCCATCAAAACTAGACTGGATAAAGAAAATATGGCACATATACACCATAGAATACTATGCAGCCATGAAAAGAATGTGTTCATGTCCTTTGCAGGGACGTGAATTAATCTGGAAACTATCATTCTCAGCAAACTAACACAGGAACAGAAAACCAGCACCACATGTTCTCACTCATAAGTGGGAGTTGAACGGTGAGAACACATGGACACAGGGAGGGGAACATCACACACTGGGGCCTGTCGGGACACACGGCAAGGGGAGAGAGAGCATTAGGACAAATATCTAATGCATTTGGGGCTTAAAACCTAGATGATGGGTTGATAGGTGCAGCAAACCACCATGGCACGTGTATACCTATGTAACAAACCTGCAGGTTCTGCACATGTATCCCAGAACTTAAAGTAAAATAAAGAAAAAAAAGAAAATGTGCCACGATTTAGCTGCAGAGGATGCTTAGATGTACAACTATAAAGGAAACTTTTCCCAGGTGAAAGAGACTCACTGGAAAATTACAGAGACACTTTGGGTATGCAAGTGAATTCAAAATAAGGAAGAGAGAAAACAAAATAGCTTCACCATATTTCTAATACCTAACTTATAATCAAGATTTTCCCCACACCGAAATATCTTGTTGAAAATTTATGTGCTTTCCTTATAAGTATGAAATAGTTCAATATGACAAACATTTATACAAATGCTGAAGTGATACATGTAGTTTAATATGATTTTGAAATGCTGTATTTTTGCTAGCTTTGTTTTTTAAAAAAAAAAAAATGCTAGATTTTTACACTATGACAATCTATGACACTATTTTTATGTCCATACAGAACTGGGCCAGTGTCCTCACACGTTATTTTAATAACCTGCTATATAACAACTGCTAAAATCTGTTACTGGATATGTTCTGATGAAAATTATTTTAGAAATGTATTTCAAGAAAATGATTTCTATTTGCTTCTTTGAGAAGGAATTAAAGATGTTCTTATTATAGCAATGCTTCTATAATAAAAAGTAATGTGACATCTAGCTCTTCTCTTGCAACAGATCCTACTGGAAACAACTTTTCCAAAGTGAGCATATATGTCAAAGTAACCTAAACCCCATAACAGAAAAACCTGGAATATTCTTGCTGTGATTTGAATGTGTCCCCCAAAGTTCGTGTGTTGGAAACTTAATCCCCAATGCAGCAGTGTTGAGAGCCGGGAGCTCTCATGAATGGATTAGTATCACTATCTCTGGAGCAGGTGCCTTATAAAGGAGCCCTTCCTCTCCCTCTCTCTCTCTCGCATGTGCTCTTACACTCTTCTGCTTTCCACATGACACGACACCATAAGCAGGCCCCCATCAGATGCTGGCCCCTTGATCTTGGACTTCCCAACCTCCAAAACTACTATAAGAAGGACGTCTCTGTTGTTCTTTGTAAGCTACTCTGTCTGGTTTGTTTGTTTGTTTGTTTGTTTGTTTGTTTTTGTTTGTTTTGACAGTCTCGCTCTGTCGCCCAGGCTGGAGTGCAGTGCAGTGGCATGATCTCGGCTCACTGCAACCTCCACCTCCCAGGTTCAAACAATTCTCCTGCCTCAGCTTCCCCAGCAGCTGGAATTACAGGCATATGCCACCAAGCCCGGCTAAATTTTTTTTGTATTTTTAGTAGAGACAGGAGTTTTGCCATGTTGGCCAGGCTGGTCTTGAACTCCTGATCTCAGGTGATCTGCTGGCCTCAGCCTCCCGAAGTGTTGGGATTCCAGGCATTTGCCACCATGCCCAGCCTGTAGTTTTTATTTATAGCAACACAAAATGAGGGCAATTATCCATGACTTTAGCACAGTATAAATGTATTTCTTTTTTATTTGTTCTTTTATTTCCTAGCGACTACACCACCAGGGATAAATTTATTTATTGGCCAATGACAATCCTATGTAGGTATTTCTGTTGGGTTTATTTCACTCTCTTCTGGGTCCTCAAAATCCTCTCCATTCTTAAAATACACAGAAAGGGTTCACTTGCAGAGGAGGCAAGTCTGGATATGACACAGATCTCAGAGAGTTAGCCTCTCCTAACTTAGGAATCTAATATAACCGTATGCACAGGAGGAAAGGAGAGTGTTTTCGCGGACACTTAGTCTATTTCAGAGTGACAGAAATGGTTGAATACACACAAATAATTCCAAAAGAGTGAACTAGATTAGGAAGGTATCTTAGTCTATTCAGGCTGCCAAAACAAAATACAATAAGACGTGGTAGCCTTAAACAACAGAAGCGTATTTCTTGCAGTTATGGAGACTGAGAAGTCCAAGATCAAGATCTGGCAGACTCGGTATCTGTTGAAGACACAGTCTAACTCACAGAAGGGTGCCTTCTCTCTGTGTCCTCAAGTAGTGGGAGGGACAAGGAGTTCTGTGTAACCTCTTTTATAAGAGCACTAATCCCATTCAAAAGATTAGCCACCTAACCAGCTCCTAATCTCTTAAAGGCTCTACCTTTTAATACCATCACCCTGATGGTTAGGATTGTAATATATGAATTCTGGGGGGACAGAAACAGACTACGGCAGAAGGGGAGAAACGTTCTTGCTTCCATTGACACAGGCTGCCCTACCTGTCTTTCAGTTGAATTCCAATTCCAGTGAATGATGAAAATAAAAATGGGTTGAATAATCACATGCACTTTTTAATTTATTTTATTTTATTTTAGAGACGGAGTTTTGCTCTTGCTGCCCAGGCTGGAGTGCAATGGCACAATCTCGGTTCACCACAACCTCTGCCTCCTGGGTTCAAGCAAGTCTCCTGCCTCGGCCTCCAGAGTAGCTGTGATTATAGGCAGGTGCCACCATGCTCAGCTAGTTTTGTACGTGTGGTTTTTTTTGTTTTTGTTTTTGTTTTTGTTTTTTAGTACAGGCGGGGTTTCTCCATGTTGGTCAGGTTGGTCTCAAACTCCTGACCTTAGGTGATCTGCCCGCCTTGACGTCCCAAAGTGCTGGGATTACAGGTGTGAGCCACCATGTCCAGCCTCTCAAGCACTTTTAAAAATTGTGGTTGTAGGGGTGTGTGTGTGTGTGTGTGTGTGTGTGTGTGTGTATAAAATTTACCATTTTAACACTTTTTAAGTATACAGTTCAGTGGCATTAAGTAATTCACATTTTTGTGCAAGCATCACCAATATCCATCTCCAGAACTTTTCCATCATCCCAAGTGAAACTTGCTTCCACTAAACAATAACTTTCCATTCCCTTCTCCTCCCAGCCCCTGGCACTTCTGCTTTCTGTCTCTATAAATTTGAGCGTTCTAGATACCTCATGTAAATGCAGTCATACAACATTTGTCCTTTTGTGTCTGCCTGATTTCGCTCAGTATGACGTTTCACACACACTTTCAAATAACCGCTTGGTACATCATGCCCTCTACCCAGAGTCAGTCAAACTATAATAAGGTTAAAGGCACCATCCCTGAATTTCAATTACACCAAGACTTCTCACCCAAACTGTAAGGAGTTAGAGTCTGCTAAAGGCTGAATTGTGCCTCTATTCCCCAGATTTATATATTGAAGCCCAAACATTTCCATGTGATTATGTTAGAGAAAGGGCATTTACGGAGATCATAAAGATTAAATGGGGTCATAAGGGTGACTACTAGTCAGCTAATTGTTACCTGGTTACAATGAGATTTGTAGAGAAATTGAGAGCAATCATTCAGAAACTTGTATAGAAATTTAATATTCTGACCGGGCTCTGTGGCTCATCCCAGCACTTTGGGAGGCTGAGGCAGGAGAACCGCTTGAACTCAGGAGGCAGAGGTTGCAGTGAGCTGAGATTGCACCGCTGCACTCCAGCCTGGGTGACAGAGAGAGACTCTCAAAAAAAAAAAAAGAAGAAGCAGCTAAGCAGGATACCTAGTAGCTAAGTCAAAGGTAACATGTCTAAATCTTCGAAAAGTGTAATCCATCATAAATTAACCCATGCTGCCTCAGAGACGGTGCTGAGTGACACCAAGATAACCCTGGAAGAGAACATCAGGACCAAGACGGGCTTTCCCGGACCAGAGCCTCCGTCCTGACCCACAGGTCACAGAGTGGCTAATTGAACACGCAGAAGACCCAAGCATGGACAGCCTCTTCCAGGCCAAGCCCCTCCGGAGGCCGAGGGGGCCGCAGGAGACAGCACCACCCATGAGGAGGCCGGAGATGAGCTAACGGGGATCGCCAAGGATGAAAAGGGATTTGGGACTGCTGCTCGGGCTGTCGCGTCCCCATGCAGATGGGGTTCGAGGACAGGGACGCCCTGGGGTGAACAACGCAGCGTGCCGGGAAGCCCTGAGCTGGACCTCCGACGCCGGCGGTCCCCTCCTTCAGGCCGTCCTGGATAACCCCGCGGTGCTGGGCCCGACGGGCCCCGAAACACGCACTGCTGGCGTTGGAAGACACACCGGAGAACCCGCCAAACGCCACCCCGCGGACGAACCACCCGGAAACGCCGCGGTGCGGCTGCAGGTCTCTGGCCCCGCGCAGACACCGACCCGCGCGGCCGTCGGGACACAGCAGTCCGGGCGCGGCCCGAGGCAGGCGCAGAGCCCTCCTGGCCGGGAAGCACCTTCCTGGGCCGTGTGTCACGGGCTCCGCGGCTGCTCGCGCTCTCTGAGCTTATCGCCTGTAAACTGCGGTGACTGTAGTTTGTAAGGCCGTTTTTTGGCATATGACAGGTGTTTACAAAAGTGTTTATCGGCCGGGCGCGGTGGCTCACGCTTGTAATCCAAGCACTTTGGAGGCCAATGCGGGCGGATCACCTGAGGTCGGGAGTTCGAGACCAGCCCGACCAACATGGTGAAACCCCGTCTTTAGAGAAAAAAAAAAAATTGTTTATCTCACTGGGAGTGGAACGATGGCCTCCTCTCCAGCGCTCCTCTGGGCTCCTGAATTGCCACTTGGGCGTTTGCTTATGGAGTCCACTTGTTATTTGACAGAAGGCATTTTTCATGTCAAGCATACTAACATGACTAGTCACTCACAGATGGCTTTTTAAATTAATAAAGTCTCGGCCCAGCGCGGTGGCTCACTCCTGTAATCCCAGCATTTTGGGAGGCCTAGGCGAACAGATCACCTGAGGTCAGGAGTTCGAGATCAGCCTGGCCAACATGGTGAAACTCCATCTCTACTAAAAATACAAAAATTAGCCGGGCTGGTGGCGGACACCTGTAACCCCAGATACTTATGAGGTTGAGGCATGAGAATTGTTTGAACCCAGGAGGTTGAGGTTGCCGTGAGCTGATATGGCGCCACTGCACTCCAGCCTGGCAGACAAAGTGAGACTTCGTCTCAAAAATAATAATAGTCACAATAAACTCCCTTTTTCCTAAATCAAAAAAAAAAAAGGCACAGTAATCAAAACAGTGCAGTATTTGTGAAGAAACAGACAAAACCATCAATGAAACAGAATAGAGAGCTCAGAAATAGATCCACATAAATATAGTTACCTGATCTTTAAAAAGGAGCAAAGGCAGCACAGGGGAGAACAGACTGTCTTTTCAGCAAATGGTGCCGGGACAACTGAACACTCACGTGCAAAAGAAAAAAAAAAAGAATCTAGACACAGACCTTACATTATTCACAAAAATTAACTCAAAATGGATAATAGGCCAAATTGTAAAAGACAAAACTATAAAAATCCTAGAAGATAATATAAGAGGAAGATGGCCTTGGTGTTTGGTAATGACTTTTTAGACACAATACCAAAATCATCATTCATAAAAAAACTGATAAGCTACACTTTATTAAATCAAAATGTGTGCTTTATGACAGACACTGTCAACAGAATGAAAAGACAAGTCATAGACTGGAGAAAATATTTGTGAAAGAACATCTGGTAAAGGAATGTGATCCAAAGTATATAAAAAGCTCTTAAAACTCAACAATAAGAGAGCAGACAGGTGGGGCATGCTGGCTCACGCCTGTAATCCCAGCACTTTGGGAGACTGAGGTGGGCAGATCACTTGAGGCAATTAGTTTGAGACCAGCCTGGCCAAATTGGTGAAAGCCCATCTCTACTAAAAATATAAAAATTAGCCGGGGGGGGGGGTGGTGGGCACCTGAAATCCCAGCTACTTGGGAGGCTGAGGCACGAGAATTGCTTGAACCCGAAAGGCAGAGGTTGCAGTGAGCCAAGATTACACCACTGCACTCCAGCCTAAGCAACAAAGTGAGACTGTCTCTGTCTCAAGAAAGAAGTCAGACAACCCAACTGAAAAATGGTGTTGTTACTTTTCAGAAAAAAGAAACCTTAAAAAACACCTCACCAAAGAAGATAAACAGGTAGCAAATAAGCCTCTGAAAAAATACTCCATGTGACATCTCATCAGAGAAATGCAGTTTACAACAACAAGGAGTTACCACTACACACCTGTTAAACTGACCAAAATCTGAACACTGGCAACACTAAATACTGACCAGAACGTGGGACGGCAGCAATGGTCTCATTCATTGTTGGTGGGAATGCAAAATGGTTCAGCTACTTCGGAAGACAGCTTGGCTGTTTCTTAGAAAAACAAATATATTCTTACCATAGGATCCAGCAATTGCACTCTTTGGTGTTTACCCAAAGGAGCTGAAGTTTTACGTCCACACAACAACCTGTGCACGGATGTTTATAGCAGCTTTGTTCATAATTGCCAAAGCTTGGAAACAACTGAGATAGTTTTCAGTAGATGAATGAAAAAATAAACGGTGGAACACTCAGTACTAAACATAAAAGAGTTACCCAGCGGTAAAAGACACGGAAAAATCTTTTTTTTTTTTTTTTCTTTTTTTTTTTTTTTTTTTTTTTTTTTTTTTTTTTTTTTTTTTTTTTGAGGCAGAGTTGCACTCTTGTCACCCATAGAGAAATCTTAAACTTACAAAGTGAAATAAACCAATCTGAAAACGTTGTATACTGTATGACTCCCACTCTATGACGTTCTGCAAAAAGAAAAACTACGGAAACAGTAAAAAGATCAGTAGTTGCCATGGATTGAGGGCAGAGAAGGATGAATCAGCCAAGCACAGAGGATGTTTAGGGCATTGAAACTACTCTGTATAATACCATCATGCTGGGTACATGTCATTATACATTTGTTAAAACCCATGGAACATACACCACCAACAGTGAACCGTAATGTGAACTATGGACTTTGGAGGATGACGATGTGTCAGTGTAGGTTCATGAGTTGTAACAAATGTACTACTCTGGTGGGGCACTTTGATGATGGGGGAGATTATGCATCTGTGAGCAGGAGATCTGTGGGGAATCTCTGTATCTTCCACTCAATATTGCTGTAAGTCTAAATTTGTTCTAAAAGATAAAGCATATTTTAAAAAGTAAAAGGCACTGTGCTAAGAGGTCTTCCGATATGGCCTGAACACAAATGTGGCAGGAAGCTGCCACATTATGACAGAGACAACATCATAAGGAGATCCTTGTTACTCAGTGTGCAGAACGTAGACCTGGGGACTTGTTAGAAATAAAGAAACTCAGGCTTCACCCCAGTTTACTAAATCAGAAACTTGTGTTTCAGCTGGGTGTGGTGGCTCACGCCTATAATCCCAGCACTTTGGGAGACCACAGGTGGGCAGATCGCCTAGGGTCAGGAGTTCAAGACCAGCTTGGCCAACACGGCAAAACCCCATCTCTACTAAAAATACAAAAATTAGCCGGGTGTTGTGGCGGGAACATGTAGTCCCAGCTGCTTGGGAGGCTGAGGCAGGAGAATCACTTGAACCTGGGAGATGGAGGTTGCAGTGAGCCGAGATTACACCACTGTACACTAGCCTGGGCGACAGAGTGAGACTCTGTCTCAAAAAAAGAGAAATCCATGTTTAAACATCCCCAGGTATAACAAATGTTACAGCTAGAGAAATAACACTGTGAATGAATGTTCTTTAAAATTCCCAAACCTGGGATTTTGTGTGTGAATGGAAAAGAAACTAGAAAAAGAGATTTGGATTAAATCAGAAGAAAGGGTGAGGAATCTTCAACTCATTTTCCCTACCATGCTATGATCAGATTCTAAATTACTTTCCATTTGCGTATCAGTGGGACTCTGCCATTAACATAAAAAAATTGCATTCTAATAAACAGTTTCCAAGAACATATTTATCTCCCGGATGACCTGCTTGTGATTCTCTGGAAAGCCTGATAGGAGGACGTTCTATTTCTCAAGGATATCGATTGGACATTCAAAGTCGTTCCACTAACAGGTTTCACTATCATTCATGGCTGAAAAACGCATTCATATCTGAAAGAACCCACATCAAACTGTCATCATTGTGTACCTCTGAAAGCTGGGAATATAAAAGACAGAGAAGGGAAGAACATTTATTTTTCGTATGCACCTTTGTATTATTTGGCTTATTACACCAAGTATATATGACACCTGTCCCCACCACTTCCATACTCCTTAAAAAACAAAAGCCCCACACCTGTAAGATGCTCATAAAAGAGAAGAAAGTGGGCCGGGCGCAGTGGCTCACGCCTGTAATCCTAGCACTTTGGGAGGCCAAGGCGGGCAGATCACCTGAGGTCAGGAGTTCAAGACCAGCCTGACTAACATGGTGAAACCCCGTCTCTACTAAAAATACAAAAATTAGCAGAGCACAGTGGCAGGCACCTGTAAGCCCAGCTACTCAGGAGGCTGAGGCAGGAGAATCCCTTGAACCCGGGAGGCAGAGGTTGCAGTGAGCTGAGATTGTGCCACTGCACTCCAGTCTGGGCAACAAGACGGAAACTCTGTCTCAAAAAAAAAAAAATAAAGGCCAGAGGGCAAGGTGGCTCACGCCTGTAATCCCAGCACTTTGGGAGGCCGATGTGGGCAAATCACGAGGTCAAGAGATCGAGACCGTCCTGGCCAATATGGTGAAACCCCATCTCTACAAAACACAAAAAGTTAGGTGTAGTGGCACACGCATATAGTCAGTCATAGCTACTCAGGAGGCTGAGGCAGGAGAATTGCTTGAACCCGGGAGGTGGGAGGTTGCAGTGAGCTCAGATCCTGCCGCTGCACTCCAGCCTGGAGTCAAACAGAGAAAGCTTGACTCCAACTCTAAAAAAAAAAGAGAGAGAGAGAGAGAAGAAAGCACCCACTCTTCTCCTGTGGCTTTTTGCATGGCATTCTCCATTATCAGCAACCTAAATTATTATTAGCTATGCTCATGGAAGATGTTTATCTCCACTGCTTAATGGTGTGCAACAGCTGTATACTTAGAGTGACTAGAAGACAAATGAGAAAAGAAAGCCTGGCTGTCAGATATGACAAATTCCCACAGGGAATGCCTTTGCCTGTCCGTCACCTATACTGGTTTGGGGTTTGCCACAGGGCATGCATGTAGGAAAGGGCGGTCTGCTTTGCTATACGTGCCACAGAAGGTTGAATCTCCTAAGCATATTAATATTCAAGACTAGGGAAGAGAAGCCTAAAAATATCACTGCAATGCATTTTGTGTCTTGTAAGGTATTTTCACATAGTTTATCTCAATTGTTCTCATAGCAATCTGCAGTACATATTTATAGGCAGATATTACTGTTAGCATTAGCCTTACTGTTTTCCTTTTTAAGACCAAGTTAATTAAGAGGAAGAATGCGGGAATTTTTTTATAATACTATTCACTCTTGTGTAAGTTATATTCAAAAGTATTCAGGTGTGAAACAAATAAAAAATGATCTTACAATTTATCTCACTACAAAACAATTCCATAGTACCAAGCATAGAATAATTGCTTGGCTGGGCATGGTGGCTCATGCCTATAATTCCAGCACTTTGGGAGGCCAGGGTGGGTGGATCACTTGAGGCCAGGAGTTTGAGACCAGCGTGAGCAACACAGCGAGATCCCATCTTAACAAACAACAACAAAAATTGCTACTATCAACTAAGCACATGCATGTGTCAGACACTGCGTAGGTATTATTGTCAGTCTTTACCGGCAAGGTGGTCATTATTATCCCCATTTTATTTTATTTTTTGAGGTGGAGTCTTGCTCTGTCACCCAGGCTGGTGTGCAGTGTGGTATGATCTCGACTCACTGCAACCTTCCCCTCCAGGGTTCAAGCAATTTTCCTGCCTCAGCCTCCCGAGTAGCTGGGATTACAGGTGCCTGCCACCATGCCCAACTAATTTTTGTGTTTTTAGTAGAGATGGGGTTTCACCATGTTGGCCAGACTGGTCTAGAACTCCTATCCTCATGATCCACCTGCCTTGGCCTCCCAAAGTGCTGAGATTATGGGCATGAGCCACCGCGCCTGGCCTTAGTATCCCCATTTTAGAGATGAAGAAAGTGAGGCTCAGAGTGGTTCAACACAGTGCCCATGGTTACAATTTGCAATGCTGAATGCAAATCCAGCTTTAACTTCCAGACCCAAGCTTTGTCCCCTGAAACACAGCTTCCCACCATGAATCCTCTCACTAGAGGATTCATGCTAGAAGGATCTGGCGTTGCAGGAGGAAACATCTGTCCTAAATGCTGTTTCATCACTGTCCCGGCTTCAGTGAGATTGAACTATTTCCACCCTCCATTGCCGGAGATTCCATCCTTTGAACAGAACTGTCAGAGCTCTTTATCTTGTCAAGTTGCAAACAGCTGATATTGAATTCATTTCTTTCCAAACCACAAAACAGGTTCCCAAAGTGGAATTCAAATTGAATCCTGAGGTTATACTACATTGATTTTTTTTTCACTCCTAATAACTATCCATCCCCTACTCACTGAACCCTTGGCTGCATCAATATTCATTATGTTATAGAAAGGGGAAAAAATTAGAGCAGAAACAATTTACGATGTCTTGCCTGATTACTAACACAGATGGAAGACACAAAGGCCAGTACATTAGGGCTGGCAGACAAATGTTTAAATGCACTTGGCTTCTGGACTTGGAGTCTTCCCTCTGTAGATAGCAAATGATGCCGAGGGTCTGTGCGACACATCCTGGGAGTGAGTCAGCAAAGGAAACCTGTGCTTGGTGAAATACGGATTCTGAACTCTGCTGGTATTGATCAGTGCTGCTCCTGAAAATCCATTATTTAAGAAATGGGAAGTGAGTGAAAAACCCTCCTACCAGACTACCCCAACTTTGCCCCACCCCCAAAAACTACCTTAAAGTAGAGCCTGCAGGATTGATGAGTGTTTATGAATTTTATTTATTTATGTATTTGTTTGTTTATAATGGTTTAGTTTGGGCATGTTATTTTGTTTTTATTTTTTCAAGAGAATTAAATCATTTATTGATTACACATGATAATGGATGATACACAAGCTTCATTCCCACCTATAATTTTATCTGGTACCATTATTCAGTTTAGATATAGTGCATAGGATGTGCCAACAATCTTTTTTTTTTTTTTTTTTTTTTGAGACAGAGTTTCGCTCTTGTTACCCAGGCTGGAGTGCAATGGCGCGATCTCAGCTCACCGCAACCTCCACCTCCTGGGTTCAGGCAATTCTTCTGCCTCAGCCTCCTGTGTAGCTGGGATTACAGGCACGCGCCACCATGCCCAGCTAATTTTTTGTGTTTTTAGTAGAGACGGGGTTTCACCATGTTGACCAGGATGGTCTCGATCTCTTGACCTCGTGATCCACCCGCCTCGGCCTCCCAAAGTGCTGGGGTTACAGGCGTGAGCCACAGCGCCCGGACCAACAATCATTTTTATAACCAATGATTCCATGATTTTGCTTGGGGAATCCCTTTTAATGGTGAACTTCAGGTCACAACAGTAGCTATCGGTTCAACTACACCAAGGTTTCTGAAGACAATGGCTTCTCCACCCAAGCAGGTTGTATATAAATTCCAAATAGAACCTGGCATCACCCTGAAGGAATTCGAACTTCACACCGTTGGGGAAATTTACTAAGATGGCTTCAGAGTAGACTAACTTTACACAGCACATTAAAAAAAAAGACATTTATTCAGTGTGATGATCAAACTATTACATTTAGCAATCAACAGCATGCGTGCAAAAAAAAAAAAAACTACACTAAAACCCTTTATTGGAATGCTTTACACTTTCCACAGAACAGGAACTAAAATAACCTGTTATACAATTAGTCACAAATACAGTCCTCGAGTTTTTTGCCCATACTCGTGAGTATTTGTCTAAATCATATCTTCTTTGTAGCAGCTAGGCCCTGCCACCACTGTGCTTGGCTGAGTTCACAAATCTGTTGTAACCTGTAGCTTCCCTGTCACTTCTCTGGCTCTCCTCTCCTGCTAAGCTTTGTTTCCTAATTAAAATCTTCTGCCACTGCCATAGCTGCTGCTGCTACTGGAACCGCCATAGCTGCCTTGGTTTTGTGGTTTGGCAAGGTATTGGCCTCCACCACCATCGGGGCCAGAACTTCTGCCTCCAAAGTTTCCTCCCTTTGCGGGTCCAAAATTTGAAGACTGATGGTTGTAATTGCCAAAAGCATTGTAGTTTCACCACCTCCAAAATTGCTTTCCTCATTACCAAATCCATGATAGCCATCGCCACTGCCACTGTATCCACCACCACCACGGCTGCCACCCAAGCCACTAGGACCACTGAAGTTTCCTCTACAATTAAAGTTGTCGGTCCCACTGAAACCACCTCCACAACCACCACCAAAGCTTCCTGAACCACTTGGACCTCTTTGGCTGATGAATCACTCGCCATCTCTTCCACTGACGGGGCTTTCCTAACTTCACAGCCGTGGCCTCTCACAGTACAGTATTTCTGGATGACAATCTTATCCACAGAGTCATGGTCGTCAAAGGTTACAAAGGAAGAGCCCCTTTTCTTGCCACTGCCTCAGTCAGTCATGATTTCAATCACTTCAGTTTTTCATACTGTTCGAAATAATCTCTCAGGTGATGTTCTTCAGTGTCTTCTTTAATGCCACCAACAAATATCTTTTTCACAGTTAAGTGGGCACCTGGTCTTTGAGAATCTTCTCGTGAGACAGCTGTCTGGCGCCACCTCTCTTCCCTCCGCCTGCGTGGCCTTGCACTCATGTCTGTGTCCGCCTCCTCCACAGCGGCGTGTGTGACAAACCCAAAGCTCCTGGAGTGCTTGGTGTTTGGATCTCTCATGACCACACAGTTGGGGATCGTTCCCCATTGCTCAGAATGGCTCCCCAGGCTCTCATTGGCTGTTTCAAAGCTCAGCCCTCCAATGAAGAACTTCCTCAGCTGTTCGGGCTCTTTGGGAGACTCTGACTTAGACGTGATCACAGGGAAAAGAGAGACTTTAACGATGCTTCTTTGGTGGCATCCACAGGCAGAAAGGCTGCTTTCGTTTTGTTTTTAAAGAGGGTATCACCCAGGCACAATGGCTCACACCTGTAATCTCAGCACTTTGGGAGGCCAAGGCTGGTGGATCGCTTGAGGCCAGGAGTTTGAGACAAGCCTGGCCAACACAGCGAAACTCCATCTCTCCGAAAAGCAGAAAAATTAACCAGATGTGCTGGCAGGCACCTGTAGTCCCAGCTACTCAGAAGACTGAGGCATGAAAATTGCTTGAACTTGGGAGGCAGAGGTTGCAGTGAGCTGAGATCTCTCTCATCACTCCACTCCAGCCTGGCCAACAGAGTGAGACTCTGTCTCAGAAATAAATAAATACATACACAAAAATAAAGACAAGGTCTCATTATGTTGCCCAAACTTAGAGAGCAGTGGCTATTTCACAGTGTTTGTGAATTTTAATAGGAGATCTAGAAAACCCAAAATTTCAACCCAAATAACTGATGAGAGCAAGAATTATCCCACTGCAGGTAAGGAGTCAGGCATCACCGTGTGATGACGTAGGGAAGGATCCCATGAAATCGTCAGAATGAAGCAACGGAACTGACAAAAACTTGGGTCTGTGAAATAAAACTCCACATGAAACAGGCATTCTGTTACAGCAGCAAGAGGAGGGACGACGGAGCACCGTTCCCCTTTGAAGCTCCCCTGGGCTGGTTTTCAGCAAGTCAATTCTCTTTGAGTCCCAGTTACTTCATTGTACAGAGGAAATTATGGCTGGGTTGCCTGGCATTGAGTTCTCATGAAAATCAAATGAGATGATGCATTTGAAAATTCTAAACAAATGTTATTTATCATTAAACTGTAAAAAGGTACTCATTGTTTATCCAGGGCCAGGAGGGTAGAAAAGTCACATTCTCTATACAGATGGTGGATGTGAATTTTGCTATTGGTCATGGCTTCAGGTAAATGTGGTTAAGGCATACCTACATGCTGAGTCAGCAGCGGAGAGAGTCCGGGGTATTTAGCCTTTCTCAAAATTGTGCATCTAAAGGACAAATTTATTATTATTATTATTGAGACAGAGTTTCACTTTGTCGCTGAGGCTGGAGTGCAATGGCGTGATCTCAGCTCATTGCAACCCTACCTCCCGGGTTCAAGTAATTCTCCTGCCTCAGCCTCCCAAGTAGCTGGGATTACAGGTGCCTGCCACCATGCCCAGCTAATTTTTTTGTATTTTTAGTAGAGATGGGGGTTTTACCACATTGGCCAGATTGATCTTGAACTCCTGACCTAAGGTGATCCACTCACCTTGGCCTCCCAAAGTGATAGGATTACAGGCATGAGCCACTGCACCCTGACGATGACAAATGTATTACATCAGCAGTTGGAGCCGAAATTTCCCTTACAGGAGAACGAACCCCTTTGGTTTAGAAAAATAACCTTTTTCCCTTTTTTTTTTTTTTAAATTATCTATTTGTTTTTGCAGAGACAGGGTCTTCCTGTGTTGTCCAGGCTGGTCTTGAACTCCTGGCCTCAAGGGATCCTCTGGCATCAGCCTCCCAAAGCACTGGGATTACAGGTGTGAGCCAGGGCACCCAGCCAGAAAAATACCTTAATAAGAAGCACAGAGGGAGATGGAACTGTCATACCCTCTTGAGAGTATAATAGTCCTTTATTGCCGGCAACCGAGAGGCAGCTCATGCTCAAAAATCTCTCAGCCCAGACTACGGGGATGTGATTTCTTTTTATACCCATTCTAGGGGAAAGGGGAGGGGAGTCTAGCTGAAGCAGAACAAGCAGGTTAGAAGAGGAAAGCTGGGAACCGGGAGGCAGGAGTGTTCCCAAAATTGTTGGTTACCACGGTGGGTATTCACAATAGCCGGGGCATTTGTCAAGCAGGATGTGATCTCAATGGTTACAAGATGCTGGGTACAGTGTGACCCAGTGTGCACCCAAAGGGGAAATAGCAGGGAGGGAGACGCTAAGATGGAGTCTGTCAGGTTCACACCAGAACCCTGATGACATGGTTCAGCAGAAGCCAAGGCAACAAAAGACAGCAATAAACTTCTATACGTGGGAAATAAGCAGGAATTTGTGAGGGAGAAGGAGATCTGAGAGACGAGGGCTGAAGCGCCCAGAAATTGGCAAGGGCCGTGATTTCAGAAATGGCTGAAGGATTTCCAAAGAGAAATAGCTAACAATGTGTTTTCAGTTGTTTTTGTTGCTGTGATATAAGTCTCTCTGTAGCCTTCAGTTTTCAGTAAATCATCTACACTCATAAATGAATGTGCTGAGACAATCCAATTCTGTGAAGCAGAAGCCTAAAGCCAGAGGTGACCTTGAGAACATAAGCCCTTGGGGAATTCAGGGCAGTCTTGGAGAGCACTTTGAAAGAGGTTGCATCAATTGGGCAAGATAAGCTGACCCCTGAGTTATCACATGCTCCCCACTCCAGCTCAAGTCGGAACCCACTGTGCTCACAGAGAGACTTTGAAATGCACTGAACAAAATGGAGAAAATGGACTGCACGCTCCTGTGCCTCCAAATTCCTAGGTTGAAACCCTAACCCCAATGGGATGGCACTAGGAAGTGCGGCCTTAGGAAGATAATTAGGGTCAGATGAGGTTATGAGAGTAGAACCCCCTTGATTTGGAGGGACTAGAGCTCATGCCCTCTCCCTATGCATGCACCAAAGAAGGCCATGTGGGGACATAACCAGAATGAGGACTCTCACCAGAACCCAACCAGGCTGGCACCCTGACCTTGGTTTTCCAGTTTCCAATTTTTTAAAAAAAAAGTTCTTTTTTTGGCCGGGCATGGTGGCTCAAGCCTGTAATCCCAGCACTTTGGGAGGCTGAGGCGGGCAGATCACGAGGTTAAGAGATCAAAATCATCCTGGCCAGCATGGTGAAATCCCCTCTCTACTAAAAATACAAAAAAATTAGCTGGATGTGGTGGCGTGCACCTGCAGTCCCAGCTACCCGGGAGGCTGAGGCAGGAGAATTGCTTCAACCCGGGAGGCGGAGGTTGCAGTGAGCTGAGATGGCACCACTGCACACCAGCCTGGCACCTGGCGACAGAGGGAGTCTTGCTGTGTCACCCAGGCTCTATTTATTAAATTAAAAATAAAATTAGGCCAGGCAAGGTGGCTTATGCCTGTAATCCCAGCACTTTGGGAGGATGAGACGGGTGATTCATGAGGTCAGGAGTTCGAGATCAGCCTGGCCAACATGGAGAAACCCCATCTCTACTAAAAATATAAAATTAGCCCAGCATGGTGGCGCATGCCTGAAATCCCAGCTACTCGGGAGGCTGAGGCAGGAGAATTGCCTGAACCTGGGAGGTGGAGGTTGCAGTGAGCCGAGATCATGCCATTGCACTCCAGGCTGGGTAATAAGAGCAAAATTTCATCTAAAAAACAAAACAAAACAAACAAAACACACACACACACAAAACAAAAACATGTATAAGTAAAAGTAAATGAGATGATGTTTATGACAGTACCTAGGTAGACAGGCAGGCCTCAAGCTCAGTAGGTGTTAGTTCCTATCCCCTTCCCCTCACTGGGGCCAGATGTACTCACCAACATGAAGGGCATGTAATAGATGATTTGTTCCAACTCAGAAACTTTTGACATACAACTAAAATCAGTATTGGTAAGGCTGCAGGAGAAACATCACAGAAGTGTATGTCGGGGCAAACTTTCTGGGCAACTGCTGCCTCAATAGCTTCTAACATGCAAGTACCTTTTGACCTAATGATTCAATTCCAGGAATTTGGTTTATGGAAATTATTTGGATTGCTAGTAAAAATTTATCAATAAAAAATGTTGATTGTGCCGGGCGCGGTGGCTCACGCCTGTAATCCCAGCACTTCGGGAGGCCGAGGCGGGTGCATCACGAGGTCAAGAGATCGAGACCATCCTGGTCAACACGGTGAAACCCCGTCTCTACTAAAAATACAAAAAATTAGCTGGGCATGGTGGCGTGTGCCTGTAATCCCAGCTACTCA
>NW_016107390.1:5485941-5494722 GCF_001604975.1 Cebus imitator
AAAAAAAAAATTGCCAGGCACAGTGACAGGCACCTGTAATCCCAGCTACTCGGGAGCCTAAGGCAAGAGAATCGCTTGAACCCAGGGGCAGAGGTTGCAGTGAACTGAGATTATGCCATGCACTCCAGCCTGGGTGACAGAGGGAGACTCCATCTCAAAATAAATAAATAAATAAATATAATTTTTAAAAAGAAAAAATATTCATGTCATAGTGTTTATCAGAAACTAAAAGGAAATACATGCCTTGTGATCTTAGTTTTGTTACATTAAAATAAACATCTTGGTGCAGAAGCAAAAGATTACACACAAAACTCTAATACTGGTTACTTCTAGATAGTAGTTGGGATTCTTCTTTTTCTTTTCTTGTTTTCTTTTTTCTTTTCTTTTTTTTCTTTTTTTTTTTTGAGACAGTCTCACTCTGTCGCCTAGGCTGGAGTGCAGTGGTGTGATCTCGGCTAACTGCAACCTCCTTCGACTGGGTTCAAGCAATTCTCCTGTCTCAGCCTCCCCAGTAAATGGAACTACAGGCACCCACCATCACACCCAGCTAATTTTTGTATTTTTAGTAGAGATGGGTTTCACCATGTTGGCAGCCTGGCCTCGAACTCCTGACCTCAGGTGACCCACCCACCTTGGCCTCCCAAATTGCTGGGATTAAAGGCATGAGCTACCATGCCCAGCTGGATATTATTTCTAAAATGTTTTTTTAAAAAATGAAAGTTTTTATGATAGCTGTATATTGCTTTCGTGAAGAAGAAAGTCACAGGATCTATTTTTAAATCTTTGCAAAATGAAATGAAAAAATTATTTAATATCCATTAAGTGATATGTGACATTAGTCTAGTCTTCTCCATTAAAGTAATCAGTGGCGTTCTGCAAGACCTCAAACCACTTAGGCAGAAAAACGTCTGATGGAACACTGGCGAGTTCCTGTGCTTCACAGCGGAAGAGTGAACTGTGTGGGCTTTGATCTATTAGTTCACTGTAGAAAATGCTGTGTTCCCTGGGGAATGTCTGGGCTGGTGAGAAAGGGTCTGTGCTTTGGGTCAAAAGCCACCACAGTAGTGACCCTGCTTGCCCCCACAATGGAAAAGTGCTTTCTGTAGTCTGAAATGAAGAGTGCCCTGTGCATCTCTCCTTAATGGGCTCCGAAAGCCCAGGCTTCAGGAGTTGACAGCATCCACAACACTAACCTTAAGAAATGGTCACAGTCAGAGATACGTAAGCTCTCTATCAGTGGAGACTGTGTGGGTGTTTTGGGGGCAACATGGGTTTGGACACTCATCCAGGGGCAGCCAACCCCTCGCAGTGCCTCGTGACATGCTGTCACTCATTTCTTTGGTGACCCAGAACTTTCTATGTGGAGCTGGTGTTAATTTTCTTCTCATTTTCACACCTAACTCTCAAATTCCTGGATGCTCCCAACGCTAATATTGGACACTTTTTTAATTCAATCAGCACTTCCAGAGCCTGTCCACAAGTGATTGTTCTAGAGTCTGAGAATAAAAAGAGGCTGGGTGTGGTGGCTCACACCCCCAATCCTAGCACTTTGGGAGGCAGGCAGATCACTTGAGTTCAGAAGTTCAAAACCATCCTGGCCAACATGGTGAAACCTCCTCTGTACTAAAAATGCAAAAAATTAGCCTGGCATGGTGGTGGACACTTGTAATCCCAGGTACTTGGGAGGCTGAGACAGGAGAATGGCTTGAACCCGGGAGGTGGAGGTTGCAGTGAGCTGAGATCGTGCCATTGCACTCCAGCCTGGGCAACAGAGTGAGACTCCTTCTTAAAAAAAAGATGAATACTATACTGTCCAGGGAAAGGACATAACAATCTCAACTTATTATTTTTCCCATACTGGGGATGAGAAAATGGAGACTGACAAAGGCAAAGTTATTGCTCAAGATTATGCATGTAAGAGGTGGTGGGGAGGCAGGCACGGTGGCCCACACCTGTAATCCCAGCACTTTGGGAGGCTGAGGCAGGCAGATCATGAGGTCAAGAGTTCAAGACCAACCTGGCTAACATGGTGAAACCTCGTCTCTGCTAAGAATACAAAAATTAGTCGGGCGTGGTGGTGTGTGCCTATAATCCCAGCTACTCGGGAGGCTGAGGCAGGAGAATCACTTGAACCTGTGAGGCAGAGGTTGCAGTGAGCTGAGATTGCACCACTGCACTCCAGCCTGGGCAACAGAGCAAGACTCTGTCTTGGGGAAAAAAAATAAAAAGAGGTGGGGGAGGTAGGGTTGATAGTCAGGCTTATCTGACTTCTGCATGTGATACTGCAGGAGACAGCAAGGCAGCCTGCCAGAGACTTAAGGAGCTTTGCAGAGTCCACTAAACTGAGAAATGAGGAGAAAGGGAGTCTAAGGAAATAAACTGTGTATTCACTATTTTATTTGATTTCTTATTGTAGTCATGCACAGTGGCTCATACATGTAATCCAACACTTTGGGAGGCCAAGGCCAGAGGATCACTTGGGGCCAGGAGTTCAAGACTAGGCAGTCAACATAGCAAGACCCTGTCTCTACAAAAAGAATAATAATAAAAAAAAATTAGCTGAGCATGATGGTGAGTGTCTGTAGTCCCTGCTACGTTGGAACCTGAGGCAGATTTCTTGAGCCCAAAAGTTTAAGGTTACAGTGAGCTGTGATTGCACCATTGCACTACAGCCTGGGCAACTGAGCAAGACCCTGTCTCAAAAAAAAAAAAAAAAAAAAGGAAAAAAAGAAAATGCTATTACGAGCTCTCTTTGAGAGCACATATACTAAAACTGGAAAGATACAGAGAAGTATGACCCCCACACAAGGATGACATGAAAATTCATGAAGTGTTATTCTTCAAAGAGCTAAAAGCAGAACTACCATCGACCCAGCAATCCCATTACTGGGTATATACCCAGAGGAATATACCATAAAGACACAGGCATGCAAATGTTCAATGCAGCACTGTTCACAATTGCAAAGACATGGAATCAGCATAAATGCCCATCAGCGGCAGATGGAGAAATAAAATGTGATGCATATATACAAATAAATACCAGGCAGCCATAGAAAGCATGAGATCATGTCTTTTGTGGAAATGTGGATGGAGCTGGTGGCTAGTGTCCTCAGCAAACTAGCAGAGAAACAGAAAACCAAATACTGCATGTTCTTGCTTATAGGTAGGGCTAAATGATAAGAACGTATGAACAAACACAAAGAAGAAAACAATAGAAGCGGGGTCTACTTGACGGTGGAGAGTGGGAGGAGGGAGGAGAGCAGAAAAAAATGACTATTGGGTCCTGGGCTTAACACCTGGGTGATGAGCCTGCAGGGCACCCTCCATGACACAGGTTTACCTGTGTAACAAACCTTCACATGCACCACAAACCTACAAGTTAAAAGGAAATGTAAAAACAGACAATACACCAAAAAGAAAATGGCAAAAAAAAAAAAAAAGAAAGAAAATATTGTCACAATCACCATGTAGCTCCCACCGGCCAACCCTGCATTAGGCATTTATTTGAGCAAAGTGCTAGAGGGTAGAGATACAGTGATGAGCAAAAAATGAAATTCACTGTAATGAGTAGTTATAAGACCTTAAAATCTTGTGTTTAACTTAGGTAGCTATGGTCGGCAGAATAACGGCCCCCATTATTCTGAAACATGTGAAACATGTTCACATCCTCATTCCCAAAGCTTGCCGATATATTACAATACGAGGTAAGGGGGAAACGGAGTCCAAGATGGAATTAGGAATGCTAATCTGGCCAGGTACAGTAGCTCATGCTCATAATTTCAGAATTTGGAAGGCTGAGGTGGGAGGATCACTTGAGCCCAGGAGTTCGAGACCAGCCTGGGCAACATAGTGAGACCCCCATCTCTAAAAAATAAATTAAAATAGGAATGCTAATCTGCTGACCTAAAATAGGGAAATGATCCTGGATTATCTGGCTGTGCTCAATGTAGTCACAAGGATTCTTAAATGAGGAAGAATCAGGAGAGTCAGGGAAGGGAATGAGACCATAGAAGCAGGTTGGAGCAATACGATTTCTGTCTTGAAGATGTTAGAGGCCACAAGCCAAGGAATGCAGGCAGCCTCTGGAAACTGGAACCGACAAGAAAACAGACTTTCTGTCCAGGCACGGTGGCTCACACCTATAAACTCAACACTTTGGGAGGCTGAGGTGGGTGGGTCATGAGGTTAGGAGTTTGAGACCAGCCTGACCAACATGGTGAAACCCGTCTCTACGAAAAATACAAAAATTAGCCGGGCATGGTGGTGCATGCCTGTAATCCCAGCTACTCGGGAGGCTGAGGCAGGAGAATCACTTGAACCCTGGAGGCGGAGGTTGTGGTGAGCTGAGATCGAACCATTGCACTCCAGAAAAGAAAAAAAGAAAACAGACTTTCCCCTAGAGCCTCCCACAGGGGCACAGCCCCACTGACACCTTGATTTTAGCCTAGTGGGGATCACTGAGACTTCTGATCTCCAGAACTGTAAAAGAATATGTATTGTCTTAAGCTGCTAATTTGGAGTGATCTGTCCAGCAGACATAGGACAATAGCACAGTGGGAGGTCTTGGAGGTCTTCCATCAGGCAGTGGCTCTTGAACGAAATCTGAAGGAATTAGGAGGGAAGGGCCCAACACATTTGGCAGGTAAGGTTGGCATAGATGGAGGAGGTATGTCCTAGGACAGAAGTGGGCGAGCTCTGTAGGTTTCCAAGCAGGCAGGGCCAGGTAGGCCACATTCAGTATATAGATTCTTCTTTATTTTTCTAGAGACCAAGTCTTGTATTGCCCAGGTTGATCTTAAAATCTTGGCATCAAGCGATCCTCTTGCCTCAGCCTCCCGAAGTGCTATGATTACAGGAATGAGCCAGCACACCTGGCCATTCCTCCTCAAAGCAACAGGAAGCTGGGCATGATGACGTACACCTGTAATCCCGGCTACTCAGGAGAGTGAGGCAGAAGAGCCTAGGAGTTCAAGACCAGCCTGAGCAACATAGCAAGACTTTATCTCAAAAAAAAAAAAAAAAAAAAAAATTTCAATTTAAAAACAAATAAAAGCAATGGGAATCCACTGAAGGACTTAATTTCGAGGATGGCATCAGCAAAATTTTGCTGAATAAAATTGTTAATTTCAGATTAATCCCCTACCTCACTACACCTAATTTATCTCACACAGTATGCAAATTAATATTAACCCGAGACAATTAAAAAGGCCAACGGACTTGGGATATGTCACTGATAAATTCCTAACTACAAATTATTTGCACATTATCCCCAGACATTCTCTCCTCCCATAAAAATGAGTAGTTAAAAGTTGACCCTAGCCAGGCACTGTGGCTCATGCCTCTAATTCCAGCACTTTGGGAGGCTGAGGCAGGCAGATCACCTGAGGTTGGGAGTTCAATACCAACCTGACCAACATGGAGAAATCTGCCTGTACTAAAAATACAAAATTAGCCAGGCTTGGTGGCACATGCCTGTAATCCCAGCTACCCGGGAAGCTGAGGCAGGAGAATCGCTTGAACCCGGGAGCTGGAAGCTGTGGTGAGCTGAGATGGCGCCACTGCACTCCAGCCTGGGCAACAAGAGCAAAATTCCGTCTCAAAAAAAAAAAAAAAAAAAAGTTGACACTAATACCAAGAAAAGTCTGGTTGATACTTTGTTTCAAATGGTTGAGATTAATAAACATAGTAACACAAGATTTGCTTTCACAGTAAAATTGAGTTAAAAGGAATACACAGGCCAGGAATTTTCTGTTGACCATCAAGTGTGGTGTGACATCTAGTGGCCAAAGTTACCAATTTTCTTTCTTTCTTCTTGGTTTAATTTAAACACACTAGATACAATGTACCTTGAGGCCAGTAAACATCCAGCAACCACTATGTGTTAAAAGTTAAATTGACTGTAGGGAGATTCAAATGAAAAATGTGCTGCCTCTGTTTCCCTTGGAGCTTGCAGACTCAGTAGAGGATGGAAAGACAAGTAGACAAGTATGTAGATAGACAGATTTTTTTTGAGACAAAGTCTCCCTCTTGTCCCCCAGGCTGGAGTGTAATGGCACCATCTCGGCTCACTGCAACCTTTACCTCCCAGCTTCAAGCGATTCTCCTGCCTCAATCTCCCAAGTAGCTGGGATTATAGGCTCGAGCCACCACGCCTGGCTAATTTTTGTATTATCAGTAGAGACGGGTTTTCACCATGTTGGCCAAGCTGGTCTCGAACTCCTGACCTAAGGTGATCTGCCTGCCTCTACTTCCCAGCATGCTGGAAATATAGGTGTGAGCCACCATGCCCAGCCAAGTATTTAGATATTCTTTTGCGTGTGTGTGTGTGTGTGTGTGTGTGTGTGTGTGTGTGTGTGAGAGAGAGAGAGAGACAGAGTGTCATTCTATCACCCAGGCTGGAGTGCAATCTCAGCTGACTGCAACCTCTGCCTCCCGGGTTCAAGTGATTCTCCTGCCTCAGCCTCCTGAGTAGCTGGGACACCATGCCTGGCTAATTTTTGTATTATTAACAGAGACAGGGTTTCACCATGTTGGTCAGGCCGGTCTCCATCTCCTGACCTCATGATCCGCCCACCTTGGCCTCCCAAAGTGCTGGGATTACAGAAGTGCACCACTGCTCCGGTCCATATTGGGCAGATGATTGTAGCTCTTGTTATGACTATTTTTCCACCCTGTAGCAGGTGTTAGGCAACCAAATGGAAATGAGGGATCCCTGGGCTGGAGACAGACATTTGAGATCCATCAGTGAACAGGTTACTGCTCAGACTTAAGTGTGGAGGATGCACAGGAATGCTTAGCACTGTGACTGGTGCTGCCATGAAGCAGCCTCTACTTCTCTACTGTGAAAAATCATCCAATCAAAAGTGTCAAACGCTGTGATTGCAGGAGAACCCATGGGAGAGTTCCAAGGAATGCTGTAGGGAAACGCCTGGGCTTGATGAAATAACGGTGTTAAATCACAGATGCAGGCAAATTCACGTTGTATTACAGCTGAATTTTGTAAACTTCTGGTGTTTCTAATATTCTAAATTGGGTTCCTTTGGGGAAATTGTTCATCTTGGAGGTGCCTGTCCAACTGGTTGAAAGACAAAAATACCTCCTCTCAGAAATTCTGTGGAGATCAGCTGAGTTGTCTCAAAAACATTATCATTACTTATCTATCATCTATTTATCTGTCTATCTGTCTATCTATCTATCTATCTATCTATCTATCTATCTATTTTGAGACGGAGTCTCACTCTGTCATCCAGAACGGAGTGCAGTGGTGTGATCGAGGCTCACTGCAACCTCCACCTCCCGTGTTGAATCAATTCTCCTGCCTCAGCCTCCCGAGTAGCTGGGATTACAGACGAGCGCCACCATGCCGGGCTCATTTTTTGTATTTTTAGTAGAGACAGGGCTTCACCATGTTAGCCAGGGTGATCTCAATCTCCTGACCTCGTGATCCACCCACCTCGGCCTCCCAAAATGCTGGGATTACAGGCGTGAGCCACCACACCAGGTTCAAAAATTTGAAAATAAATAAGAACTATATAGAATTAATTCTATCACATGGAATGCCAAATTTTAGTCTGGGAAATGTAACAGAAGTGTTTCATTTTGTAACAGATTTTTGTTTTGAATTTTTACCAATTTGGGAGAAATTTTTAAATGTATTAACTTTAGTTAATGTTTAGAATTTCATTATCAGTAACTGAGAATGGAGCATTCCTGTCAATGTTGTTAAAACCACAGTCAGGAAATTTGTTCAATGTGATTATTTGTCACTTGGTCAACTTGCAGAGTTGGCTCCCAAACTGATTTGCAGTAACTCAATGTAGCCAACATGAAGGACAGCAGAGGGCAGCAAAGAGTCAATGGCCTTGGGAAGGGAGCGGGCACATTTTACCCATTGTGAGCATGTGCAAGGGGCAGGTTCGTCTTCGTATACCTCAGTACTATTTTTTATTTATTTTATTTTATTTTATTTTATATTTTTGGTAAGTGCATGGCCCTATCACATTTGAAGGTAGTTCAGATTTTTAACCTATGGTATCAGTTCAGGCTGGGTGCAATGGCTCATGCCTGTAATCCCGACACTTTGGGAGGCCCAGGCAGGTGGATCACTCGAGGTCAGGAGTTCGAGACCAGCCTGGCCAATATGGTAAAACTCCATCTCTACTAAAAATACAAAAATTAGCCAGGCGTGGCAGCATGCGCCTGTAGTCTCAGCTATTAGAGAGGCTGAGACAGGAGAAATGCTTGAACCCAGGAGGCGGAGGTTACAGTAAGCCACGATCGTGCCACTGCACTCCAGCCTGGTGACAGAGCAAGTGGGCAACAGAGCAAAACTCTTTAAAAAAAAAAAAATCAATCCGAAGTAGATTGTGTTAGTAATTTTATTCACTAAAAATCTATATACCAAAACTAAGGTTTTTTTGGTTTTAGGTTTTTGGTTTTAATTTATTCCAGCTTCTCCAAAGCAGAAAAAGCTAAGGTTTTAAAGAGAGAGATTTGGCTGGGGGTGGTGGCTCACACCTGTAATCCCAGCACTTTGGGAGGCTGAGGTGGGTGTATCACAAGGTCAGGGGTTTGAGACCAGCCTGGTCAATATGATGAAACCCCGTCTCTACTAAAAATACAAAAATTAGCCAGGCCTGGTGGCAGGCACATGCCTGTAGTCTCAGCTACTCGGGAGGCTGAGGCAGGAGAATCACTTTAACCCAGGAGGCGGAGGTTGCAGCGAGCTGAGATTGGGCCACTGCACTCCAGCCTAGATGACAGAGGGGGAGTCCATCTCAA
>NW_016107390.1:5494772-5496776 GCF_001604975.1 Cebus imitator
AAAAAAAAAAAAAAAAAAAAAAAAAAAAAAAGGAGAGAGATTTAAAGGTGGCCTGGCAACCCTTGGATGGTTTTCAGTCCATGCTACTCCATGATTTGAATCATTCTGTAATGCTCTCCACCCAGGAGAGGAACATCCCCAGCTGTGTTCTTGGCTTTAACAGAGCTCCTGAGGCTTGGAAACAAATAACCCAACTGAAGCACAATTGAGAACACAAACAGAGAAGAAATGATCCACTCTTACCTTCCCAATGAGCGAAGAGGCTGGATCAGGCACATCCTCGCATAGCGCACAATTCTCACTAATTGTTGGTTGAGAGTAAGCCAAATCCATTCATATTTACTAAGCCCATGAGCACATTCAAAGTTGAATATAAATGCACCTGGCAATGCCGTAACTACAAGAGATATTATAGGATAAAAGATATTCCCTGGAATAAGATCCATGCAAGATTGAAAGGAAACACCAAGAGCATTTCAGATGCAAGGATAAAAACTCAAGGCTTGGAGAAGGAAATTGGAACGGGTGCTACTGGGACAGGGAGGAGCTGGGCTGGGGGTTTGTGGTGGAGGATGAGACGCAGTGTTGGAGGGTTATTGAGATCAGACCATGAAAAGTCTTGCCTGGGATTTGCACTTGAGTCTAGGTGGGAGGAATCATATTTAGGAGTTTCATTTTTTCTTTAGATTTCTCTACCCCTTAATATACTCTTCCACACAAATGGCTATGTGTGATGAGTGGGAAGATTTATATAGGGATGGCCCCAACTGAGCAGATAGGACATATATCTCTGAATCTCTCCTCTTTACATCTAAACCTTTCCTTGTCATAGAGAGAAACTTGGAGGCTCCCAGCGAACCAGACAAGGCCAAACAGGACATGCTCATGATGTCAATGACTGAAGAAAAACCCTTTTCCATCCAGGTGTGGAAGCTCACACCTGTAATCTCAGCATTAGGGGAGGCTAAGTCAAGAGACTCACCTGAGCCTAGGAGTTCAAGACCAGCCTGGGCAACATAGCAAGATTCTGTCTCTACAAAAATAAATTTTAAGGCCGGGCGCGGTGGTTCACGCCTGTAATCCTAGCACTTTGGGAGGCCAAGGTAGGTGGATCACCTGAGGTCAGGAGCTTAAGACCAGCCTGGCCAACATGGTGAAACCCCATCTCTAAAATAAATAAATAAATAAATTTTAAAAAAACATAAACCTTTTCTACAGCCTCTCCTGCCTTCTTCTTTTTCTCCATTCCTGAGTTATCTTTCATTCTCCCATCATAGTCTGCAGGTTGAGAACCTCCTTGTTATTTTAGAAATGGTACACAGGAGCAGAAGAGAGTTAGACAGAGATCAACTCATGGGGGTCTTTGCCAACTGGGATAACAATATAATATCTAGTAAGCAGCAGTGCTTTGATTTGAAAATAGTATTTGTTTTACCACTAATGGTGAATGATATTGGGTCCATCGATGATATAAATTTCCTTTCAAAATAAATGTGCCATATTTTTTAAAATAAGTCAATTTAAGGAAAAATTATTAAGTAATAGTATTACAGGGCTACTGCAGATGCCCTTAGAATGACATACAAATGATTGAAGGTTAAGAAACCATGACTTATTACATTTTATCTGCAAATATCACTCAATCACATTAACTCTTTCTCAGGACTTAAATGGTCTGAATGAGTTAGAAAAAAAAAAAAAAAAAAAAAAAAAAAAAAAACAGCGTCCAGGCATAGTGGCTTACACCTGTAATCCTAAGACTTCAGGAGGCCGAGGTAGGTAGCTGGCTTGCGCTCAGACATTCAACACCAGCCTGGGAAACGTGGCAAAGCCCCGTCTCTACCAAACACACAAACGTTAGCCAGTCGTGCTGGTGTGCAACTGTCCAGCTACGTGGGAGGCTGAGGTGGGAGGATCACTGGAGCCTGGGAAGTTGAGGCTACAGTGAGCTATGATCCCGTACTCCAGCCTAAGCAACAGAGTGAGACCCTGTCTCAAAAAACA
>NW_016107390.1:5498446-5516604 GCF_001604975.1 Cebus imitator
AACAAGTTTTTCAAACTGCAAATTAAATCCATGATTCTCTGCTTAGGTGGTTTCAGTGGTTTGCACTGACTTTACAATAAAAATCACACCGAAGGACCCCTGAGACTTCAGCCCCTTTCTGCCTGGCTCTCTTCCCGGAGGTCCCGGCCACAGGGGCCTCCCATTCTTTCTTCTCTTCTCTCGCTCTCTTTTTTCTTCTTTAACCGATGGGGGTATCTCTATTTCGCCCAGTCTGGCTTTGAATTCTGGGACTCAAGCAATCAACCTACCTTGGCCTCCTGAGTAGTTGAGAGTACAGGCACATGCCAGCATGCTGGCTTCTAGCACTTTCTTAAACATACCACATCCCTTTTTTCTTTTTTCTTTTTTCTTTTTGAGACAGTGTCTCACATCATCACCCAGGCTGGAGTGCAGTGGCATGATCTCAGCTCACTGCAACCTCTACCTCCCGGGTTCAAGCAATTCTCTTGCTTCAGCCTCCCGAGTAGCTGGGACCACAGGAGCGCACTATCACACCAAGCTAATTTTTGTATTTTTAGTAGAGGTGGGGTTTTGCCATGTTGGCCAGGCTGATCTTGATCTCTTGACCTCATGATTCATCAGCCTCTCCCTCCCAAAGTGCTGGGATTACAGTTGTGAGCCACGGTGCCCAGCCCATGTCCCCTCTTTCTGAGGCTATTACCATTGCCTCAAACACTGCCCTATGCGTCCTTCCCACCTCTTGCCACTGCCTTGCTTTGCCTGTTTAACACCATATACGCTCAAATATCACTTTAGAACTTCCTTGACCTTCATCTATATCAGCTAAGTCAGATCCGCTAATAAATTCTCTCCCAGCACCACGGACCCCCTCTTCATCACATATGGCACAGTTGAGTTCCTTTGATCATCATTTGCTGACCCACTAAGCTGTAGGCTCTCCTCTTGATGTAAGAAGTGGTGTTTGTTTTTTGTTTTTTTTTTAGACAGAGTTTCATTCTTGTCACCCAGGCTGGAGTGCAGTGGTGTGATCTCGGCTCACTGCAACCTCCTCCTCCTGGGTTCAAGTGATTCTCCTGCCTCTGCCTCCCAAGTAGCTGGGACTACAGGCACCCACCACTACGCCTAGCTGGTTTTTGTATTTTTAGTAAAGATGAGATTTCACCATGTTGGCCACTCTGATCCTGAACTCCTGACCTCAGGTGATCTGCCCGCCTTGGGCTCCCAAAGTACTGGAATTACAAGCACCCACCACTACGCTCAGCTAATTTTTTTAGTAGCGATAAGGTTTCACCATGTTGGCCAGGCTGGTCTGGAACTCCTGACCTCAAGTGATCCACCCACCTCGGACTCCCAAAGTGCTGGGATTATAGACATGAGCCACCGTGCCCAGCCTAGTTTTTACTTTTCTGTTGTATCCCCACAACCTCCTAATATACCTATCACATGGTAGATACTTTAAATATTTGGGGAGTTAAAGAATGAATAAATATCGTTGTGAAGCCAAAATAATTGTCTCCATTTTTTTAAGAGATGAGGTCTTGCTGTGCTGCCCAGGCTGGATGATAACTTGTCTCCATTTTGACAGATAGAAAGCTGAGGTTCGGCTGGGTGTGGTGGCTCACGCCTGTAATCTCAGCACTTTGGGAGGCCAAGGCGGGCGGATCACCTGAGGTCAGGAGTTCAAGACCAGCCTGGCCAACATGGTGAAACCCTGTCTTAAAAAAAAAAAAAAAAGTAAAAAAGAAAAAAAAGAAAGCTGAGGTTCACTGACAAGAAGTAACCTCCCAGAATCAGGGAGCAGAGACATACATGACTCAGCTTGCATTAAGGCTGGAGTCAAACCTGGTACGTTCCCAGGGCTTCAGAGCGCAGACCTTTGTGGGAGATCACTGCTGCATCCTCCACCAACCTCTGAAGATGCTAAAAGTGGGTTTCCTAGTAGACAACAGGACCAATGCCCAGTGTCCTTCAGGGACAGGCAGATCCCGAGGGCAACAGATAATGAAAACAAGAACTGCCTCTGGCTCTTGGAAAAAGGAATTTGACAACTGGCTGCCTCTAGGAAGGCCTGCAGTTTCTCCCCAGCCAGCTTCCAGACTCCCTCCACCCTTCACTTTAGATTTCCCCCTTTTTCTACTTTCCTGTCTAAGGAATTAGTAAGCCCTTCATGCCTCCTGATCTGAGCACATCATTCATGCTGGGTGGTGGCGTGGGAGTGGGATGTAAACACCTGCAGGGCTGAGTCACGGAGTGGGAGAAGCTGGGCTTTCTGGCAGTGGCTGGTGGGAGCTGGGAAAAAGGCCACAGCTCATTCCTCCTGGCAGGCAAGGATCTGGAAACAGCCCGCCCGGCCACAGTCTAGGCCACTTGGCTTTTATTTCCAATGGTTGTACCTTTAAGAAATGTGGTGGGAAGCTGGGTTATTTGTACTTTGGGGGAATCTGAGGCACGTAGCCTGTTTTGGGAAGAAGTTGGGGTCCCGTTGGCATGAAGGATAGAGGCTTCTGTAGAGCCCTAACCCCAGAGCTGCTAGGGGAATGTCTCAGGAAGTATTTTCCTTATGATGCGGATGGTTCTATTTTAAGCCAACTTTTATTTATTTATTTGTTTGTTTGTTATTATTTTTAAGACAGAGTCTTGCTCTGTCACCCAGGCTGGAGTGCAGTGGTGCAGTCTCGGCTCACTGCAACCTCTGCTTCCCGGGTTCAAGCGATTCTCCTGCCTCAGCCTCCCGAGTAACTGGGACTATAGGCGCACACCACCACGCCCAGCTGATTTTTTGTATTTTTAATAGAGACGAGGTTTCACCACGTTGGCCAGGCTGGTCTCGAACTCCTGACTTCAAGATCCGCCTGCCTCTATCTTCCAAACTGCTATCTCAAATGTGGCTATCTAAAGATAGCCGCATTTGGGTCCTAAAGCCAGCTTACAGGCATGAGCCACCGCGCCCGGCCTTAAGCCAACATTTAAAATTATAGAAAGGAGACCGGGCACGGTGGCTCTCGCCTGTAATTCCAGCATTTTGGGAGGCCGAGGTGGGATCATGAGGTCAGGAGTTCAAGACCAGCCTGGACAAGATGGCAAAACCCTGTCTTTACAAAAATTAGCTGGACGCGGTGGCAGATGCCTGTAATCCCCACCACTCCGGAGCCTGAGGCGGAGAACTGCTTGAACCTGGGAGATGGAGGTTGCAGTGAGCCAAGATTGTACCACTGCACTCCAGCCTGGGCAACAGAACAAGACTCCATTTCAAAAACAAAAAAGCCCAACCAAGCAAACAAAAAGAAAGGTTGAAAATGATTACTCATTAATTTTTCTTTTTTTCTTTGAGACAGTATCGCTCAGTTGCCCAGGCTGGAGTGCAGTGTTGTGAATCTCAGCTCACTGCAACCTCCCCCTCCTGGGCTCAAGCAATTCTCCTGCCTCAGCCTCCCAAGTAGGTGAGGTTGCAGACATGTACCACCACACCCATCTAATTTTTGTATTTTTAATAGAGACGAGGTTTCATTATGTTAGCCAGGCTGGTCTCGAACTCCTGGCCTCATGTAATCTGCCTGTCTCAGCTTTCCAAAGTGCTGAAATTATAGGCGTGAGCCACCATGCCCAGCCCTGATCATCAGTTCCTTAATTGATGACATCACGTTGATCTAATCAATGACATCATGTTGATCTAATCAGGTAAGCACAAAATGAGAAGTCTCGTGGAAGCCTTGGCATGACACACGCACCCCAGAGGTAGGACAGGAAACCCTGAGGACTTCCTTGGCCGAGACTCATATTCGTTAGCTACAGGACAGAAAAAGCCAAGGATTGGGGTCAAAGCCCAGTTACAGGAGTAATAGAACACCAGAGAAGGTCAATCTCAAGCTAGGTGTGTCTGCTATGCCAAGGTCAGGGCACTGGTTGGGAAGTATTGGAACCTAAAATTTGGGATGGATAAATCTGGGTCGATGCACTTGAACATCTTGAACCTCTTGAAAGACCTGGCCTGTTTTTGCAAGGGAAAGATTAGTACTTCCCTCTTGCCTGAAGAGTATGCAGACTCATTTGCCTTGCAAGACAATATGTATCCCTGCATAGAATAAGCCTCACCTCTTCTGCTGGCCATGATGCTAATAACTAGGTTTAAGTTATGACATAACCTGGCTGCATAAATTGTGACCTATATTTGGTCAATTAGCATAATGGCCAGCAGGAGAGGTGGTGCCTGTCTTCCTCTCATAGGAGATGCTGGATGGAGCCAATAGGTACCCCCAAGTCCCAGAAGGGAACATGTGGACCTAGATTCTGAATGCCCTGGATGGGAGGCAAGTGTGGGCTGGGAAGGCATGGAACACGAAGGGAAGGGAGAAGTTATTGATGTAAGAGCATTTTCCCATCATATGGACTTTTTTTTTTTTTTTTTGAGACAGAGTCTCACTCTGTTGCCAGGCATCAGGCTGGAGTGCAGTGGTGTGATCTCGGCTCACTGCAACCTCCGCCTCCTGGGTTCAAGCAATTCTCCTGTCTCAGCCTCCTGAGTAGCTGGGACTATGGGCGCATGCCACCACACCCAGCTAACTTTTGTATTTTTAGTAGAGACAGGGTTTCACCATGTTGGCCAGGATGGTCTCGATCTCTTGACCTCGTGATCCACCCGCCTCAACCTCCCAAAGTGCTGAGATTACAGGTGTGAGCCCACCACGCCCGGCCCCATCATACGGACTTTATATCCTGGCAAAGAATTTAGAAGATGCTGTTATGCTCGGGTAACTCTTGGAAGCTCAGCCAAGCAGCAGCTCCAGTTGCAGCTGCTTCTGCCAGATGTAGAATATCTGCTAGCAAATATTCACATGGGCTCAGATGCCTGGCATCTGGTTCTTTATCTTGCAAATGCATTCTTTTTCATCCCTATCAAAAAGAACTAAAAACAGTTTGCGTTTACTTGGGACAGATAATGATATAAATTAATGGACTTGCTCCAAGACTACGTTAACGCTCCCATTCTTTGTCATATTGCAGTCCAGAGAAAACTAGATTGTCTGGACAGCCCAAATAACATGGCATCAGTCCACCCTGTTAATCACCATGTTGATCTCATCAGATGAGCAAGGAGTGAGAAGTGCATTGGAAGCTTTGGTAAGACACATGCACCCCAGAGGTGGAACACAAATTTTCCAGTGACTCCGGGGGCTGCAAAATCAGCAAAGCTTCAGGGGTTCAGTGGTCTGTGCATGCCAGGACATCGTCTCCAAAGTAATGAAAAAATTATTACATATCACGTCTTTCTTTTTTTTTTTTTTTTGAGACACAATCTTGCTCTGTTGCTGAGGCTGGAGTGCAGTGGCACAATCTCGGCTCACTGCAACCTCTGCCTCCTAGGTTCAAGTGATTCTCCTGCCTCAGCCTCTCACATAGCTGGGGTTACTACACCCAGCTAATTTTTGTATTTTTAGTAGAGACAGGGTTTTACCATGTTGGCCAGACTGGTCTCGAACTCCTGACCTCAGGTGATCCACCCTCCTCAGCTTCCCAAACCGCTAGTTTTACAGGTGTGAACCACTGCACCTGGACACATCTTTCACCACAAAGATGGAAAGGGAATGCCTGATTGGCTTCTTCGGGTTCTAAAGATAGCCAGATTTGAGAATTCTGCTTCAACTCATATTCCAGAGGACACAGAAGTTGCCAGCTTTAAGCTGGGCCAGAGTAAGGAAGAATTGTGTTGAAAGCAATCCTGCCACCCTATGACCAGGCAGACCTTACGTATAGAAAGGGAGGTATGATGGGAAAAGACGCTGTGTGGGTCTATGGTAAACTTCAGTCTATGAATCACAATGTAGATCACTAGGGCTCAGAAATGTAGTTATGCCATTTGCAGCAGAGAATGATTTATCTTTCAAAAAGTAGCTGACCATCGGTCGGCCGCAGTGGCTCACACCTATAATCCCAACACTTTGGGAGTCCAAGGTGGGTGGATTACGAGGTCAGGAGTTCCAGAGCAGCCTGGCCAACGTGGTGAAACTCCATCTCTACTAAATATGCAAAATTAGTCAGGAGTGGCGGTGCATGCCTGTAATCCCAGCTACACAGGAGGCTGAGGCAGGAGATTCGCTTTAACCAGGGAGGCGGAGGTTTTGGTGAGCAGAGATCACGCCACTGCACTCCAGCCTGGGCAACAAGAGCTAAACTCTGTCTCAAAAAAAAGTTTGGGGAAGGGGCGTAAGTATGGATCTGTGGGCATAGACATGAAGCATAAAGATCTATGTATCACGTGTTCGTGCCCTGCAGAGAACATCCGCATGGAGGAGCACTGCAATTTGTCTAGTTGACCAGTTGCCTTTGGCTACCATCACCTACTTCTCCTGAGACTGGAACAAGAAATGAATGAAGAAATATCCATGGTGGCAGGGATAGAGGGTATGCATGGGCTTAGCCACGTGGACCCCAACTCACAGGCCTGACGTAGCTACCAGGGCACTATTGCCAAATGTCCAATCACTCAGCAACAGAGACCAGTGCTGAGGCCTTTGTATACCACAGTCCTCAAGGAGACAACTGAGGGCCAGGCGCAGTGGCTCACGCCTGTAATTCCAGCACTGTGGGAGGCTGAGGCAGTTAAATCACCTGAGGTCAAAAGTTTGAGACCAGCCTGGCCAACACAGTGAAACCCTGTCTCTACTAAAAATACAAAACTTAGCTGGGCGTAGTGGCCAGCACCTATAATCCCAGCTATTTGGGAGGCTGAGGCAGGAGAAATCGCTTGAACCTAGGAGGCGGAGGTTGCAGTGAGCCAAGATCGAGCCACTGCACTCCAGTCTGGGCAACAGAGTGAGACTCCATCTCAAAATAAATAAATAAATAAATAAATAAATAAATAAATAAATAAAATTTTGCAAAAGGAGACATTCAGTGGCAAGGAGACAACCTTGGCCTCATTCTACCCCCTGGAAGGGGTTGCAATTCATTTTGCATGTAATCAACACAGCTTTCCTGCTTGCTGGACTTCAAGCTACATCACTCTGTAGCTGGGCACTTTTCCCTGTTAGCAATTTGAATGCAGATAAATCTACTCAACTTTTATAAGCATGTACTATGTGCCAGGCTCTGAGCTAGCTACTGGGGATGCACAGATGAAGCCTTGCCCTCAGACATGTAACAGCTATTATGGGCTTTTTAAAATCCTGCCTTGGAGTAGGATAGCAAAATTGCCATTTCTAAAACCATTTCACAAGTTAACTAAGCAAATTTTGAGCTCAAACGATTTCTTGATTCAGTGGCTCATTTGGGACTGGGAACCAGAATCATTATTTCCTTTAACGGTCTCTTTTTTTTTTTGAGATGGAGTCTCCCTCTGTGGCCAGGCTGGAGTACAGCAGCACAATCTCGGCTCATTACAGCTTCTGACTCCTTGGTTCAAATGATTCTCCTGCCTCAGCCTCCTGAGTAGCTGGGATTACAGGCATGTGCCACCACACCCAGCTAATTTTTGTATTTTTAGTAGAGACAGGGTTTCACCATGCTGGCCAGGATGGTCTTGATCTCCTGATCTTGTGATCCACCCACCTCGGCCTCACAAAGTGCTGGGATTATAGGAGCCACTGCGCCTGACCAGATGGTCAGATTCTTAAATAAAATGTTTCCATCTCATGTTGACAGATAAATAAGTCTTACTGGTAAGTAGCTTATTTATTTATTTATTTATTTTTTGAGACAGAGTCTCTGTTGCCCAGGATGGAGTGCAATAGCGCCATCTTGGCTCACTGCAACCTCCGCCTCTTGGCTTCAAGTGATTCTCCTGCCTCAGCCTCGCCAACAGCTGGGACTACAGGCACCCACCATTATGCCCTTCTAATTTTTGTATTTTTTTCTTTTTTAGTACCGTCAGGGTTTCACCATCTTGGTCACGATGGCATCGAGCTCCTGACCTCAAGTATTCCACCTGCCTTGGCCTCCGAAAGTGTGAACCACTGTACATGGCCAGTAAGTAACATCTTAAAGGATACTTGATGATAAAAGTAAAAATAAAATGGAATGAAATGAAGTTTGATTTTCAGCTGTCTCCCTGGAGCCTGTGAGCATTGCCTTCCTATCCTGCACATGTGATCTAGGCTGGGAGGTTCTGGAACTCTCTGCAACAGTAGGATTCCCCTCTGTCCTGAATCTCAGATCTCCCCCACTTTGAGAAGCCACAAAGACCAGGGCAGGTTTAACAAAGGAATCAGGCAACATTCTGAAGCAGCCTTGAGAATCTCTCTCTTCTATAAAACGGACACATCTCCCTAACCTGCAGCAGTCTATTTTATTTTATTAATTTATTTGTGAGACAGGATTTTCCCCTGTCACCCAGGCTGGAGTGCAGCAGTGTGTTTGTTCATGGCTCATTTCAGCCTTCACCTCCCAGGCTCAAGCAATCCTCCCTCTGCCTCCCAAGTAGATGGGACCAAAGGCACATCCCGCCACGCCCGGCTAATTTTTAAATTTTTTTGTAGAGACAGGGTCTTGCTATGTTGCCCAGGCTAGTCTTGAACTCCTGGGCTCAAGCAATCCTTCCGCCTTGACTTCCCAAAGTGCTGGGATTTTAGGCGTGAGCCACCATGCCCAGTTAACCTCTTATGTTAGATGTACACATTTTACTTCCACATAGTTAGCGTTCCCAAATTCGCCTTTCCCTATAATCAGAGCTTGTAGCCAGGAAGGATGAGTGACAGCAGCCGCAGGGAGTAAACTTGATCTATCCCAGTCACTCCCTGAGCCCCAGACACCCACACTTGCCAAGAGGCAATCTTATTTTTAACCACGTTGCAAAAGCTGAGTCACCTTAGGAAACTCCTCAGGAATGATTAAAATCATCCCAGAAAAGCATAGAGCAAGAAGAGAATCATGGGGGAACCAGGGCAAAGCCAACATCAAGAGTCAGAAAGGCCACTCATGGCTCTAAAATCTATGCATAGCAAGGGCTGGGTGTGAAGATGGTTACAAGCACTGGTGCTCCTTTCAGAGCCTCATCGTAAAGCTCCATTTGCATGTCGAGTCTTGCATTTTCACAAGATCACCTGCTACAGATAAGAGTGCAGACAAGGCAGGCCGGTGGCTCACCCCTGTAATCCCAGCACTCTGGGAGGCTGAGGCGGGTGGATCACCTGAGGTTGGGAGTTCAAGACCGGCCTGACCAACATGGTGAAACCCCATCTTGGAAAAAAAAAAAAGTGCAGACAAGGCCAGTCATGGTGGCTCACAAGGTGAAACCCCATCTCTACCAAAAATGCCAAAATTAGCCGGGTTTGGTGGTACATGCCTGTAGTCCCAGCTACTCAGGAGGCTGAAGCAGGAGAATCACTTGAACCCAGGAGGCTAGAGTGACCCCAGATCACGCCACTGCCCTCCAGCCTGGCAACAGAGTGAGATTCCGTCTCAAAACAAAACAAAACAAAATAATGCAGACAAGTTTTGTGAGCGAGTCTATTCACATTTTATGGAAATGAGGACATACCAGAGAGATCCAAGATGGCTGATTAGCAGCAGCTCAGGATTGCAGCTCCCAGTGAAAGCGCAGACAGTGAGTGGACGCCACACTTCCAGACGAATTTTTGTTGCCCACAGACGAGGAGATTCCCAGCGCAGGAGCCCCACGGGTCGCCAGCGTGACTCTTTTGGCCCGCACGGCTGTTTTGCCGGCGTCCTGGCACGGCGGTTCTCAGTACGGAGTATACAGGACTGGGTGCCCTTTTAGTTGGCGTTTGAAGCTCCGGGAAGGCACAGTCACCCATTCAGCTGATTGAAGTGGGGACTGAAGCGGGAAGCCAGACCAGGAGATTCCTGGGCAGAAAAGCACCACGAATCTCAGCGCTGCTGTTTCAGCCGGTGCAGTGCCCCCACAAAAAAACAGCAATTGGAAGCGCTGAAGATTAAGAGTTTTACAGCAAGCACAGCTGAACCCGGGAAGGTCCAGCTCTGCGGGGGAGGGGCGTCCACCAAAGGAAAACTAAGAAAAAGAAAAAACTTCATCACCAACAAGCTGGACGTCCACTCAGAGGCCCAATCTGAAAGTCAGCAATTATAAAGACGACAGATGGGTAAATCCACAAAGATGGGAAGAAGCCAGGGCAAAAAGGCTGAAAACATCCGAAACCAGAATGCCTCTCCTCCTTCAGGGGATCGCAGCTCCTCATCAGCAACGGAAAAAGGCCTGATGGAGAATGAGTGTGATGAATTGACAGAATCAGGCTTCAGAAGGTGGATAATAAGAAACTTCTGTGAGCTAAAAGAGCATGTTCTAGCCCAATGCACAGAAACTAAGAACCTTGAAAAAAAGGTTTGACAAAATGCTAATGAGAATAGACAATTTAGAGAGGAATATAAGTGAATTGATGCAGCTGAAAAACACGATACGAGAACTTTGCAAAGAATGCACAAGTTTTAAGTCGAATTGATAAAGCAGAAGAAAGAATATCAGAGGTTGAAGACCAACTTAATGAAATAAAACGAGAAAAAAGGCTAAAAAGGAGTGAGCAAAGTCTCCAAGAAATATGGGACTATGTGAAAAGACCTAATCTACGTTTGATAGGTGTACCTGAATGTGACGAAGAGAATGAATCCAAGCTGGAAAATATTTTTCAGAATATTATCCAGGAAAACTTTCCCAACCTAGCAAGGCAGGACAATACTCAATTCCAGGTAATACAGAGAACACCACAGAGATATTCCTCAAGAAGAGCAACCCCAAGGCACATAATCGTTAGATTCACCAGGGTTGAAATGAAGGAGAAAATACTGAGGGCAACCAGAGAGAAAGGTCAGGATACCTATAAAGGGAAGCCCATCAGACTCACAGCAGATCTCTCAGCAGAAACCCTACAAGCCAGAAGAGAGTGGGGGCCAATATTCAACATCCTTAAAGAAAAGAACTTTCAACCCAGAATTTCACATCCAGCCAAACTAAGCTTCATAAGTGAAGGAAAAGTAAAATTTTTTGTGAACAAGCAAGTACTCAAAGATTTCATCACCACCAGGCCTGCTTTACAGGAGCTCCTGAAAGAAGCACTACACATAGAAAGGAACAACCAGTATCAGCCATTCCAAAAATATACCAAAAGGTAAAGAGCATCAACATAGTGAAGAATTTACATCAACTAATGGGCAAAACAGCCAGCCAGCATTAAATGGCAGTATTAAACTTATATATATCAATATTAATCCTAAATTTAAATGGACTAAATGCCCCAATCAAAAGACACAGACAGACAAATTGCATAAAAAGCCAAAACCCATCAGTATGCTGCATCCAGACCCATCTCACCTGCAAGGATACACAAAGACTCAAAACAAAGGGATGGAGAAAGATTTATCAACCAAATGGAAAGCAAAAAAAAAAGTAACAGTTGCAATTCTCATCTCTGATAAAATAGACTTTAAAGCAACAAAGACCAAAAGAGACAAAGAAGGACATTACATAATGGTAAAAGGATCAATGCAACAAGAAAAGCTAACGATCCTAAATATATATGTACCCAATACAGGAGCACCCAGATACATAAGGCAAGTTCTTAATGACTTACAAAGAGACTTAGACTCCCACATAATAATAGTGGGAGACTTTAACACTACATCGTCAATATTTGACAGATCAACGAGACAAAATTAACAAGGAGATCCAGGACTTGAACTCAGACCTGAAATAAGTAAACTTAATAAACATTTATGGAACTCTCCACCCCAAATCCACAAAACATACATTTTTCTCAGTATCACATCACACCTATTCTAAAAGTGACCACAAAATTGGAAGTAAATCACTCCTCAGCAATTGCATAGCATTTCACAGGTTTAAATGACATATTGGTTGGCTGCTTGTTTGTTATTTTCCTCCCTTATTCCTTCCTGTCTCCATTGTTAAGCACATTTATTGGCATAAAAGAGGTTTTTAATACCCATTTTTAGACTGCATTCTAGCCTGGGCAATAGAGCAAGACTCCCATTCTCTCTCCCTCTTTCTCTTCCTCTTTCTTTTTCTCTTTTGTTCTTTTCTTTCTTTCTATTTTCTTTCTTTTTCTTTCTTTCTTTTTTCTCTTAAAGTAAATAAATAAATAAAAGGGGCAAGAGGAAACTTTCAGGGGTGAGCAAATCCATCACCTCTGAAAGTTTCCTCATGCTCCTTTTAATACTCCCTACCACCTAAAAAAAAAAAAAAGAAAGAAAGAAATGAGGAATATCGGGCCGGGCGCGGTGGCTCACGCCTGTAATCCCAGCACTTTGGGAGGCTGAGGCGGGTGGATCACAAGGTCAAGAGATCGAGACCATCCTGGTCAACATGGTGAAACCCCGTCTCTACTAAAAATACAAAAATTAGCTGGGTGTGGTCGCACACACCTGTAATCCCAGCTACTCAGGAGGCTGAGGCAGGAGAATTGCCTGAACCCAGGAGGCAGAGGTTGTGGTGAGCCGAGATCGCGCCATTGCACTCCAGCCTGGGTAACAAGAGGGAAACTCCGTTTCAAAAAAAAAAAAAAAGAAAAGAAATGAGGACATATCTTAATCACTGTTAGGGACCAGCTGCCTCAGAAAACGCCCTCTGCACAAGGTAGCTGACCCCTCCCCCCACTCTGCTTGCTCTGCAGCTGCATTCGGGATGCCAGACGAGCCTGATCACAGCCTATCCCAGCTCCAGGGAGGACAGGGAAAACTAATGTTTGTTATCCATACTTGTAAATTCCTGCCTGACACATATCTGTAAACAATCCTTGTTTCTCTTTTTAAAACTGCTGCGACAAAAGTCGCAGGATGATGTATTGTAGGTCTATTACAAGTTGTCAAACTATCTCTGTGCCTGTTACCAGCGGATAGACGACCTCAGTCCCGAAACTTCCTTATGCCCGTCTCACCCCACATAAACTCCTTGTTTTGTAAGCTGGGGGCTGCCTCCTCTGAGGGTTACGGAGCGGCCTGACAGGTTAATAAAACCTGCCTGCCTGACTTTGGGTCTATTCTCCGTTCTCTCAGCCACCCTCACAGCCACATCTATCAGATGTCTGATCTTAAAACTGGGTTGTCTTTCAGGCTTTAAGGAGCAGTGGCCCTGCAAAGGAGGGAGAGGTGGCAGCAGGGCCCAAGAACAAAGGTCAGAGGACAGGGAGAAGAACCCAACAATGTGGTGTCTTGAAATCAGAAAGAGGGTTTTCAGAATGGGCACGGTGGCTCACGCCTGTAATCCCAACACTTTGAGAGGCCAAGGTGGGAGGATCCCTTGAGGCCAGGAGTTCCAGACAAGCCTGGGAAACACAGCAAGACTTTGTCTCTACAAAAAATAAAAAAATTAACTAGGTGTGGTGGTGCATGCCGGTGGTCCCAGTTACTTGGGAGGCTGAGGTGGGAGGATAGCTTGGGCCCAGAAGGTCGAGGCTGTGATGAGCTATGACTGTGGCAGTGCACTCCAGCCTGGGCAACAGAGTGAAATTCTGTCTCAAACAAATAAGGAGGAGGAGGAGGAAGAGGAAGAAGAGGAGGAGGAAGAGGAAGAAGAGGAAGAGAAGGAGGAGGAGGAAAATAGAGAAAGAAAGAAGAAAGAAAGAAAGAAGGAAAGAAAGAAAGAAAGAAACAGAGGGAAAGAAAGAAGAAAGAAGGAAAGAAGGAAAGAAAGAAAGAAAGAAAGAAAGAAAGAGAGGGAAAGAAAGAAGAAAGAAAGAAAGAGAAAGAAAGAAAGAAAGAAAGAAAGAAAGAAAGAAAGAAAGAAAGAAAGAAAGGAAAGAAAGAAAGGAAAGAAAGAAAGAAAGAAAGAAAGAAAGAAAGAAAGAAAGAAAGAAAGAAAGAAAGGAAGAAAGAGAAAGAAAGAGAGAGAAAAGAAAGGAAGGAAGGAAGGAAATAAATGGGCTGGATGCAGCGACTCAAGCCTGTACTCTCAATACTTTGGGAAGCTAAGGTGGGAGGATCACTTAAGCCCAGGAGTTCGAGACCAGCCTGGGCAATATAGTGAGACCCTTGTCTCTAAAAAAACCTTTTTTTGAAAAGGAAAAAGGGGCCAATTCCAAATGTTGAAGGATCAAAGATGAAATAACAAGGTAAGGACTAGAAAGAGTGCTTGTGTGTGTGATTGCTGACCTGCCAGGAGCACTGCATGAGTGTTGGGACAGACTCCAGATAGGAGGGGTTGAAGGAGTGAAGAGGCGGTGAGCTGAGCCTGAGCGGAAAGCGTGAGCTGGGGCAGCCCTTTCAAAAGGTTCCAGGAAGTACAAGCAGAGTGGGCCGGGCTCTGAGCTCCACGAGCGTGAGTGAGGTGAGAAAACCCCCATTTGCTGAGCTCCAGCTGAGTCACCCCATGTGTATGAGCGCATCATATGGATTTCCTCGTTTCATCCTCTCACAGCCCTATGAGGCTACCGGAAACATCCATTCTGCTAACAAATAATACAAATTTCAAAGAAGTTTGCTTTCTTTTGCTTTATATTTTATATTTGAAATGGAGTCTTGCTCTGTTTCCCAGGCTGGAGTGCAATAGTATCATCTCGGCTCACTGCAGCCTCTGCCTCCTAGGTTCAAGTGATTCTTTTGCCTCAGACTCCCAGGTAGCTGGGATTATAGGTGCCTGCCGCCACACCGGCTCTAATTTTTGTATTTTTAGTAGAGACGGGGTTTCACCCTGTTGGCCAAGCTGGTCTCGAACTCTGATCTTAAGTGATCCACCCACCGCAGCCTCCCAAAGTGCTGGGATTACAGGCCTGAACCTCCGAGCGCAGCCTGTTAGCATCTGTTGTAGAGACAGGGCTCTCACTCTGTTGTCCAGACCAGTCTCTAACGCCTGATTGAAGCAATCTTCTCAGCTCAGCCTCCCCAAGTGCTAGGAGTAGAGGCGTGAGCCGCTGCACCCACCCAGTTTTTTGTTTATTAAAATATTAGTAGGCTGGATATGGTGGCTCATGCCTGTAATCCCAGCACTTTGGGAGGCTGAGGGAGCAAGGTCATTTGAGTCCAGGAGAAGGAGAAGGCCAGCCTAGGCAACATAGGGAGACCCCAACTCTACAAATAATTTTGAAAATCAGGCAGGCATGGTAGTGTGAGCCTACGGTCTCAGCTACTTGGGAGGCCGAGGCAGGAGGATCACCTGAGCCCAGAAGGTTGATGCTGCAGTGGGCTGTGATCATCCCACAGCACTCCAGCCTGGGCAACAGAGTGAGACCCTGTCTCAAAAACACAACAAAACCAAAAAGAAATTAAAATATCGATAGATAGACCTCCTAATGAAGCGAGGGCACTCTTCTGCAGCTGTTCTCCACAGGACTGTTCCCATTTCCTTCCCCGTAATCCATGTAGCATCCACAGTACAAGGCTTTGGTCACCTCCCAGCCACCTAGGTCCCACTCCATTGCCAGACGAGCGCTGGCCGGGAGGATGATGTGGTCAGACGACACCCCAGACACTGCTCCCCTGAAAATGGCTTTCAACCCAAAAGAAAAGAAAAGAAAAGCCTGGGTACGGGGGCTCACGCCTGTAATCCCAGCACTTTGGGAGGCCGAGGCAGGTGGATCACAAGGTCAGGAGTTCCAGATCAGCCTGGCCAATATGGTGAAACTCCATCTCTACTAAAAATACAAAAATTAGCTGGGTGTGGTGGCGGACGCCCGTAATCCCAGCTACTTAGGAGGCTGAGGCAAGGGAATTTCTTGAACCCAGGAGGCAGAGGTTGCAGTGAGCCAAGATCGTGCCACTACACGCCAGCCTGGTAACAGAGCAAGACTCTCTCTCAAAAAAAAAAAAAGAAAAAGAAAAGAAAAGAAAAAAATGATCCAGACCAGGCATGGTGGCTCATGCCTGGAATCCCAGCACTTTGGGAGGCAGAGGTGAGTGGATCACGAGGTCAGGAGATCAAGACCAGCCTGGCCAACATGGTGAAACCCCATCTCTACTAAAAATACAAAAATTAGCTGGGTGTGGTGGTGCACGCCTTTAGTCCCAGCTACTGGGGAGGCTGAGGTAGGAGAATTCCTTGAACCGGACCCAGGAGGCGGAGGTTGCAGTGAGCCAAGATTGTGCCACTGTACTCCAACCTGGGCTACAGAGTGAGAGTCCATCAGAAAGAAAGAAAGAAAGAAAGAAAGAAAGAAAGAAAGAGAGAGAGAGAGAGAGAGAGAGAGAGAGGAAGGAAGGAAGGAAGGAAGGAAGGAAGAAAAAGGAAGGAAGGAACTTTAGTGCAGAACACTGCATACCTGCTGCTTAATATTCATACCTGACGGCATGCCTCTTTTTTAAGACAGGGAAAGAGGATGAGGCCACTTATCTCTTCAGTGATGACATTATTTTTATTTATTTTTTATTTTTATTTTGAGATGGAGTTTCGTTCTTGTTGCCCAAGCTGGAGTGCAATGGCCTCATCTCAGCTCACTGCAACCTCCACCTCCTGGGTTCAAGTGATTCTCCTGCCTCAGTCTCCCAAGTAGCTAAGATTACAGGCAGGTACCACCACGTCCAGCTAATTTTTGTATTTTTAGTAGAGATGGGAGTTTCACCATGTTGGTCAGGCTGGTCTTGAACTCCTGACCTCGTGATCCACCTCGTCCTGCCTGTATTTTTAGTAGAGATGATGTTTTGGTATGTTGGCCAGGCTGGTCTCAAACTCCTGACCTCTGGTGATCCCCCAGCCTTGGCCTGCCAAAGTGCTAGGATTATAGGCGTGAGTCACCATGCCTGGCTCAAGGGATTAATTTCTAAGGCCTTGTGATATTGAGAAATGTATGTTTCGTTTTCATCAAATTTCTTGGCATACAACTTCTAAAAATTCTTGGAATTTTCTTTGTTTGTTTTTGTTTTTGAGACGAAGTCTCACTCTCTTGCCCAGGCTGGAGTGCAGTGGCGCAATCTCAGCTCACTGCAACCTTCACCTCCTGGATTCTCATGATTCTCTGGCCTCAGGATCCTGAGTAGCTGGGATTACAGGCACCCACTATCATGCCTGGCTAGTTTTTGTATTTTTAGTGAAGACAAGGTTTCACCATGATGGCCAAGCAGATCTGGGACTCCTGATCGCAGGTGATCCACCTGCCCTGGCTTCCGAAAGTGCTGGGATTACAGGCGTGAGTCACCTCGCCTGGCGATAAGTGTCTTTTTTTAACGTTCATCAGTTGACTGATGGCTGGCAGTCCCTGGGTAGCTTCTGGATGGGGGCTAGTTGCCAGAAAGACAAAGGTGAGATTAGAGGGTTGGAATGTTTAGCCCCACCTCCAGCCTCTGGGGAGGGTAGAGGGGTTGAAGGTTAAATTGATTATCAGTGGCCAATGGTTTAATCAATCTGGCCTATGTAATAAAACCTCTATAAAAACCCAAAAGGCCTAGGGTCCTGAGAGCTCCTGGATTGCTGAACACGTGGAGGTTCCCGGAGGGTGGTCTGCCCTTTCCCCCATACCGAGCCCTACGTATCTCTTCATCTGTATCCTTTGTGATATCCTCTATAATAAACCGGTGAATATGCTTCCCTGAGTTCTGTGAGTCTTTCTAGCAAATTAATGGAACCCAAGGTGGGGGCTGTGGGTAACCTGACTTACATCCCATAGATCAGAAGCACAGGTAAAACAACCTACGGCCTGGGCACGGTGGTACTCATGCCTGTAATCCCAACACTTTGGGAGGCTGAGGTGAGTGAATCACAAGGTCATGAGTTCGAGACCAGCCTGGCCAACATGGTGAAACCCCGTCTCTACTAAAAATACAAAAATTAGCCAGGCATTGTGGCATATGCCTGTAATGCCAGCTACTTGGGAGAGAATTGCTTGAATGAAGGAGGCAGAGATTGCAGTGAGCCAAGATCATGCCACTACATTCCAGCCTGGGCAACTGAGCAAGACTCTGCCTCAAAAAAACATACACAATAAATAACAAGAAACAAACATAATTGGGGCTTGCAATTGGCATTGAAAGTGATGGACAGCCGGGCGCGGTGGCTCACGCCTGTAATCCCAGCACTTTGGGAGGCTGAGGCGGGTGGATCATGAGGTCAAGAGATCGAGATCATCCTGGTCAACAAGGTGAAACCCCGTCTCTACTAAAACTGCAAAAAATTAGCTTGGCATGGTGGCGCGTGCCTGTAATCCCAGCTACTCAGGAGGCTGAGGCAGGATAATTGCCTGAACCCAGGAGGCGGAGGTTGCGGTGAGCCGAGATCACGCCATTGCACTCCTGCCTGGGTAACAAGAGCGAAACTCTGTCTCAAAAAA
>NW_016107390.1:5516709-5526861 GCF_001604975.1 Cebus imitator
TACTAAAAATACAAAAATTAGCCAGGTGTGGTAATGGGCACCTGTAATCCCAGCTACTCAGGAGGCTGAGGCAGGAGAATCGCTTGAACCCAGGAGGCGGAGGTTGCAGTGAGCCGAGATCATGCCACTGCACGCCGGCCAGGTGACAGAGCAAGACTCCACCTCAAAAAAAGAAAAACAAAAGAAGAAAGTAGGGGACAGCCTTGTGGGACAGAGCCCTCAGCCCATGGGATCTGATGCTGTCTCCAGGTATTCAGTGTCAGGGTTGGATTGGAGGACGCCAAGCTGGGGTCTGCTGCAGAACTGATTGCTTGGGGTATGAGGAACCCCCACCCCTCCCACACACACATACAGTGTCAAAAGTGATTTGTGTTGTGATAATGTAAGAGAAATGGAGTTTGTTCCCCCTATGTATGACCAGAGGCCCATTTTCTTAACTCTAAAGGGGAGATCTTGGGGGCAATTGTCCTTCCTTCCTTCTTTTATCCCAGAGAAAACTAAGTGACAAACTATACCTACCAGAGTATAGTACTTGGACTTCCTTGTGAGAACTCTGGGTTTGTTTGGGTTTTTCCTTGTTTGTTTGTTTGTTTGAGATGGAGTTTCACTCTTGTTGCCCAGGCTGAAGTGCAATGGCTGGACCTGAGCTCACTGCAATGTCCACCTCCCGAGTTCAAGTGATTCTCCTTCCTCAGCCTCCCAAGTAGTTGGGATTATAGGCTCCTGCCACCACACCTGGATAATTTTTGTATTTTTGGTAGAGACAGGGTTTCAGCATGTTGGCCAGGCTGGTCTCGAACTCCTAACCTCCGGTGATCTACCCACCTCGGACTCTCAAGTGCCGGGATTATAGGCATGAGCCACTGCGCCTGGCCGACAACTCTGGGTTTTAATCCAAACTGCATCTCTTGCTAGCTGTGTGCCCTCGGCCAAATCGTTTCACCTTTCTTTATTTTTTTTAAACGAAGTCTTGCACTGTTGCCCAGGCTAGAGTTCAGTGATGCAATCTTGGTTAACCACAGCCTCCACCTCCCAGGTTCAGGCGATTCTCCTGCCTCAGCCTCCTGAGTAGCTGGGATTACAGACGCTCACCACCGTGCCCAGCTAATTTTTGTGTTTTTAGTAGAGACAGGGTTTCACTATGTTGGCCAGGCTGGTCTCGAACTCCTGACCTCCTGATCCACCTGCCTCAGCCTCCTAAAGTGCTGGGATTACAGATGTGAGCCACTGCACCCAGCCTCACTTCACCTTTATTAGTATAGGTTTCCTTCTCTGAAAAGGGCACAGACCATGGTGAGAATTACACAGCACACTTCAGGCTGAGATGGATCCATCTTGGACTCCTCTCAAGATGGTTCTCTACTGAAGTACAGAAACGTCGCCAGCATAAGGCAGTTTTACGTCTCTACAGTCTGCTGCCTGGCCAATGATTTTATTACAAACCCTAATTTCTTTTGCAAAGAAACATCTTGAACTGGTCACGAATAAAGTGGCTTTTCTCTGACCAGCAAGTAGGTGGCGATTCCATTTCCACCAGAACTGACCTCGTGCTGCTCGGGGAGGGGGAGGGGGGTGAGCAGAGGCCTGATGTCACTCAGCTCTACATAAGGGCCTCCTGCAGGCTCCTGCAGGCAGTTTGGAAGCAGCTGGAGGAATGAATTAGGTTCCTGGTGGCAGTACTTTTTTTCTTCTTTTCTAAAACAGACACAGCTGTTGAGTGAAATGCCGCCTCCACAGAAAATCCCAAGCGTCAGACCTTTCAAGCAGAGGAAAAGCCTGGGTAAATTTCTTGGGGTACCTTTCTGGGTTACTTGAAAGAGAGGAGAGGATCTGGATTTCTCTTGATGTTTGCTTATTCTCTTGTGCTTGAAATATTCACAGCAATCAGACAAGAGGAAGTTGCTGGAATCCGGGCAAAGTTCCCAAACAAGATCCCGGTAAGACATCATTGTACTTCCCTTGTGGGGGGCAGGTTCTGATTCTGTTCTTTGAAAAAAACCAAGACCAGCCAACAACTTCCCTCTCTCTGTTCCAAGATCCTAAGACTCAGAGAACTTTGAGTCACATTATTAAGGACTGACGCTCTTGACAGGTGATAGTGGAGCGCTACCCCAGAGAGAAGTTCCTGCCCCTGCTGGACAAAACCAAGTTCCTGGTCCCGCAGGAGCTGACCATGACCCAGTTCCTCAGCATCATCCGGTAGGTGGCGCAGATCGTGCCCGGGAGGAAGGTGTCGGGGGTGTGCCGGGCTCTTCTGTTTCCTTCGTTAGGTGGCTTTATTTTGGGGATGGGGGAATGTCAGGGGAAGAAAGGAAAGAGATTTTTTTTGAAGTCATCTTTTAGATTCACTAGTGCCCTGAAAAGATGCTCTTAGAATTATTCTATTTTAAAGCCGGGTGCACTGACTCATGCCTGTAATCCCAGCACTTTGGGAGGCTGAGGTTACGAATTCGAAACCAGCCTGGCCAACATGATGAAACCCCGACTCTACTAGAAATACGAAAATTAGCTGGGCATGGTGGTACACACCTGTAATGCCAGCTGCTCGGGAGGCTGAGGCAGAAGAATCACTTGAACCTGGGAGGCGGAGGTTGCAGTGAGCTGAGATAGCACCATTGCATTAATTAATTAATTAATTAATTTTTTTACTTTTATTTTTTTAAAGACAGGGTTTCACCATGTTGGTCAGGTTGAACTCCTGACCTCAGGTGATCCACCTGCCTTGGCCTCCAAAGTGCTTGGATTACAGGTGTGAGCCACCATACCCGGCCTAATTTATTTATTTTTTAAAGACGGGATTTCACCATGTTGGTCAGGCTGGTCTTGAACTCCCGACCTCAGGTGATCCACCTGCCTTGGCCTCCAAAGTGCTTGGATTACAGGCATGAGCCAACAAGCCTGGCCCACAATAGCTATTTTTTTACACAAAGATAGCTGTATAATTGTCAGGGATGAAACCTTTGGGGTTATTTTGGGAGGAGTTATCTGGGTATAAAATGAATTGGATTCTGGTCACTCCCATCTCCCACTGCTGCATGGACATGGCCCACCTGAAGGCTTAAAGCTCTGAGATAGGAATGGGTGGGCTGTGCCCACTTCACTAATTAGAGCACCTGGAAGAAGTGTGCTTAAAGTGAGACCAAGCCTTCACCTAGGCACGTACATTTTCACACTGCCATCTGCTCCGGGATGACTGGGGACTCAGATTGCCCCTGGCATTTAAAGCGTGTTCAACCAAATGTGGCTGCCTTCCTATCTCCTTGATGTGAGAGCAGAAATAACACGGGAAGGAAAGGGCACACTTCAAGGCAGGAGATCCCTTCCAAGTGTCATCCTAGGCTGTTCAACAGTGACATGCCAGGCCAGGCACAGTGGCTCGAGCCTGTAATCCCAGCACTTTGGGAGGCCAAGGCAGGTGAATCCCTTGACATCAGGAGTTTGAGACCAGTCTGGCCAGCATGATGAAACCACGTATCTTCTAAAAATGCAAAAATTAGCTCAATGTGGTGGCACATGCCTGTAAACCCAGCTACTCGGGAGGCTGAGGCAGGAGAATCACTTGAACCTGGGTGGTGGAGGTTACAGTGAGCTGAGATCACACCATGGCACTCCAGCATGGGCAACAGAGTGACACTCCATCAAAAAAAAAAAAAAGTGAGATGCCAGAGAGACCATGTATCACTTTTGTACCTCTGGGGAAACAGCTTTAATTTCATAGCAAACAGAAGTTATTTACTTAGCCTTTTTTTTTTTTTTTTTTGAGATGGAGTCTGGCTCTGTCACCCAGGCTGGAGTGCGATCTCGGCTCACTGCAACTTCTGCCTCCCAGGTTCAAACACTTCTCTGCCTCAGCCTCCCAAGTAGCTGGGATTACAGGTGCCCACCACCATGCCTGGCTAATTTTTGTATTTTTAGTAGAGACGGGGTTTCACCATCTTGGTGAAGCTGGACTTGAACTCCTGACCTTGCAATCCCCCACCTCGGCCTCCCAAAGTGCTGGGATTACAGGCCTGAGCCACGGCGCCCGGCCTGCTTAGTATGCTTGTGTTGTCATCTTTCCCTGCCATGTTTCCTCGTGGTGTTTTGTCATATTTCATCCATGGAATGACCTCACCCTTTTGGCCCCACTGGGACGCCTTGTAGTTTCTAAATCTCAGGGAAGAAGGAGGGAGCAATTCCCTCTTATTGAGCGTCATGATGCTGCAAATCCCTGGGCTGCCTCGCAGGTCACCCGCTCACCACCCTCCTGCCCATCCCAGGAGCCGCATGGTCCTGAGAGACACGGAAGCCTTTTACTTGCTGGTGAACAACAAGAGCCTGGTCAGCATGAGTGCAACCATGGCAGAGATCTACAGGGACTACAAGGATGAGGACGGCTTCGTGTACATGACCTACGCCTCCCAGGAGACGTTTGGCTGCCTGGAGTCAGCAGCCCCCGGGGGTGGGAGCAGCCTTGAGGACAAACCCTGCAATCCTCTCTAGCCCATGTGGGGAAGAACAGGTTGTCTGACAGACGCATCAGACGCTGGCAGAAGGGACTGGTTTTCTCCTGTATGTGTGTGGAGGAGTCTGAGAAGCAGGGATGCTGGAAGTGATCAGGTCCAGCCAGTGGCAGCAGAGTGGTGGCTCTCCCTAGTTTAGCTTCTGTGCTCCATGCTCTTGTGTTCTTCTAAGAAAAATGTGGGCTGCTCTTGAAAGTTTTGTAATTATAACTCTTTTTTTTTGAGACAGGTTCTTGCTCTGTTGCCCAGGCTGGAGTGCAGTGGCACAATCTTGGCTCACCACAGCCTCCGCCTCCTGGGTTCAAGGGATTCTCCTGCCTCAGCCTCCTGAGTAGCTGGGATAACAAGCACGTGCCACCATACCAGGCCAATTTTTGTGTTTTTAGTAGAGACGAGGTTTCACCATGTTGGCCAGGCTGTTCTCAAACTCCTGCCCTCAGGTGATCCACCCACCTCAGCCTCCCAAAGTGCTGGGATAACAGGTGTGAACCACCGCATCCAGCCATATAACTCTATTCTAAATAAGAAATGGTTGGCTTGTGCGATGGCTTTGTGTGATGAGCTGGAGATAATATTTTTCAAGTGTCTTCTGTGGCATCTGTGGGAGGGCCATTGGGGAGTGGATTTCACTCCCTGCATGTAGGCAGGGGTGCCCTGTGGGGCTCAGGCCTAGAGAACCTCCGGCCTGTAGACTGTCTCTGTGGAACCCAGTGAAGCCAGTGTGGCCTATGGTAAGCTCACCTGGAGGTGCCCTTACCTGTGTCATTAGAGAGATTATTCTATTTCCCCAGCGTTCACTCTATTTGGTTGTTTTCTCTTTTTGTCCTTCTATACGATACATATTTATGCCAAAGCTGTAGCTTCTCAACATAGTCACTTAAACCATGCACATGTTTACTATGTGCCAAGCTTTATTCCACAATAAATATTCTTTATTTTAAAGGAGATTTATTCTTTGGCTTCTTATCACAACTCTCTATGGCTAACTACTGCTACAGTTACCCACATGATGGGTAGATGTGATCGCTTGGTGGGTGACAGTCCACTGACTGCCACCAAGGAGGATTTAGCAAGGGGATGTATCAATTCTAACAAGTGAGGAGGGCACTGGGGATAGTTCCCAATGCAGTGCCTCCCCAAACAAAGGTGAACACAGGGCACTCATCAGGCTGGTTAGCTGAGTCGCCGGATGCAGAGGCGGAGTCAAGGCATGCAGGTTCAGTCACCGACCATGCTTCTCCACAGGCTGCATGTACAGAGAATGGCAAATAATCCTGAGGAATGGTTAAAGAAAAAAGGGGAAAAAAAAAAAAAAAAAAAAAAAAAAAAAAAAAAAAAAAAAAAAAAAAAAAAAAAAAAAAAAAAAAAAAAAAAAGAAACCTACAAAAACAAGAAAATGGCAAATAAGCTTCTCCCTAGGAGGGAAATTTTTTCCTCCATTAATGAGCCTTTTTATTATTGTCGTGGGTTTTTTAAAAAATTTTTTGGCTTTGTTTTGTTTTGTTTTCTGAGATGAAGTTTCACTCCTGGTGCCCAGGCTGGAGAGCAGTGGCGGGATCTCGGCTCGCTGCAACCTCTGCCTCCCAGGTTCAAGTGATTCTCCTGCCTCAGCCTCCTGAGTAGCTGGGATTACAGGTATTTGCCACCACACCAAGCTAATTTTGTTTTTTTAATAGAGATGAGATTTCTCCCTGTTAGTCAGGCTGGTCTTGAACACCCAACCTCAGATGATGGTGCTGGGGTTACAGGCATGAGCCACCACACCTGGCTTTTTAAATTTTTTAATCGTAGGTTCCTTACTGGTTTTGCTTCCATGAGTGGCTGCGACTAGGGGAAAAGAGAGAGGAACCAGCCAGCAAGGAGGCGTCACCTCCACGACATTCCATTTATACACAGAACTAGACAAGCATAGAGTCACTATTGTGGTTAGAAGTTGGCAGCATGGGGCGGGGTGCGGTGGCTCACACCTGTAATCCTAGCACTTTGGGAGGCCGACACAGGCAGATTACCTGAGCTCAAAAGTTCCAGATCAGCCAGGGATACATGGTGTAACCCCAACTCTACTAAAATACAGAAAGTTAGCCGGCTGTGGCAGTGCATGCCTATAGTTCCAGCTACTGGGGAGGCTGAGGCAGGAGAATTGCTTGAACCTGGGAAGCAGAGGTTGCAGTGAGCTGAGATCGCACACTGCACTCCAGCCTGAGCAACAGAACGAGACTCTGTCTCCAAAAAAAAAAAAAAAAAAATAAAAGCATGGGAAGGGGGAGGAACAGGTAGGGGGTAGGGGGTTTGTAAAAAAAAAAAAAAAAATACAGGCCTCCTCACAACTGGGTTACCTGGAGGGAACTTGGTGTGCTTCAACCCAAGAGGAATCAGAAGATCTAAAGCAGTTTAGGAAGGCTGGAAGTGCCAGGAGTGGAGGAAGGAGGAAAATCCAGGGAATAGGGGGGTCTGTTTGGCAACTGGGGCGAAGGGATTGCCCTCCCCCTACTGGGATCCCCGCAGCCGCTCCAGCCTGGCAGGAAGGGGGCAGCCTGCAACCCCTGAGGGCAGGTGTGTGGCTGCCAGATGCTCCAGGCAGGGGGCCAGAAGAGGCTCACCAAGGCTTGCCTCCGGGGAGATGATGGCACTGCCCCCCCAGCTTCTCTGCCAGGATGCACTGGCTTGTAGCAGTCTGCTGGTAATTCATGCTTGACCTCCTCGTAGCAGTCTGCTGGTAATTTATGCTTGATCCCTGTCAGCTTCTTCTTGATGGCATTTTTGGAGCTGGTATAGATCATTTCGCTCTTAAGAGGTGCAGACTCAAAGGCCCGGAATATAAACACCGGGTCCTCCTTCTTGCTCTCCTTGGTCTCGTAGATTGTGTCATAGAGGGCACAGCGGCAGTCCTAATCTGGCAGCATCTTGATAAAGGTGGTGGAGGGGTCATGCACTGTCTGGCCCATGTCACCCACCAGGATCTCACTGCCGTCCTCGGGGATGATGGTTTTCTCGCCCTCACTCACGCAGAAGAGCACTGCCTTCTTGTGCTTCGTCACCTTCTGTGGCGTCAAAGACAACGCAGCTTCGTGTCATTGAACACCTTGATGACACCATCGGAGATGACTGAAACTTTTTTCCTTTTTTGGTTTTCTTGAGATAGAGTCTTGCTCTGTCTCCCAGGCTGGAGTGTAGTGGTGCAATCTTGGCTCACTTAGGCTCAAGAGATTCTCCTGCCTCAGCCTCCAGAGTAGCTGGTACTATAGGTGTGCACCACCACGCCAGGTCAATTTTTTTAATTTTTTGTTGATCCAAGGTCTTGCTATGTTGTCCAGGCTGTTCTCAAACTCCTAGGCCCAAGTGGTCAGCCCGTCTTAGCCTTCTAAAGTGCTAGGATTACTGGCATGAGTCACCGCAATGGCCAGAAAGGGGATTTAAAGTGTGGTAATGAGAAGAGGTCTTCAAAGCTCAGCTCCAGCTCAGGCATCTCTGGATCCAATTGGTTTTTGTTTTTTCCTGGGGCTGAGCTTCTTCCTGGAACTTTTAGAAAGAAGAACTCAAGGTGCAACAGGTTACAAGTGGGTATGTTTTTTTCTTGTTGCTTTTTTTTTTGAGACAGTTTCGCTGTCGTTGCCTAGGCTGGGGTGCAATAGCACAATCTCGGCTCACCGTAACCTCTGTCTCCCAGGTTCAAGTGATTCTTCTACCTCAGCCTCCCGAGCAGCTGGGATTACAGGCATGTGCCACTGTGCCTGGCTAATTTTTAATTGTTTTATTTTTTAGTAGAGACGGGGTTTCTCCATGTTGGTCAGGCTGGTCTCAAACTCTGAACTCCCGACTCCAGGTGATCCGCCCACCTTGGCCTCCCAAAGTGCTGGGATTACAGGCATGAGCCACCGCGCCAGCCACAGCAGGTATGTTTTCACAGTGCATACCCAACAAGCTAGGGACCCTGGGTTATATTACTGTCATTTTACGGATAAGGAAATGGAGGCCCAGGAAGGCCAAGAATATTTTGCATTTTCACACACTATAGTCTCATCAGGACTTGAGGCTGGGGAGCCACATTTAGAAGCCATCCTTCCAGCTCTCTGCTGGGCTCCCTACATAGGACAAGGTTAACTCTACTTGACAAGTACTGGATGCTTGAGCTACAGTACTGAGTGACACCGGTCCCCCACAGAGAGGACAGGAGGTACAGTGGAGCTCCGTGAATGCATTAACAATAGGCTGTTTCAGGGCTGGGCATGGTGGCTCACACCTGTAATCCCAGCACTTTGGGGGGTGAGTCCGAGGTGGGCAGATCGCGAGATCAGGAGTTCGAGACCAGCCTGACCAACATGGCAAAACCCATCTCTACTAAAAATACAAAAATTAGCTGGACGTGGTGGTGTGTGCCTATAATCCCAGCTACTCAAGAGGTTGAGGCAGGAGAGTCCCTTGATCCCAGGAGGTGGAGGTTGCAGTGAGCCAAGATTGCACCACTGCACTCCAGCCTGGGCAACAGAGCAAGACTCTGTCTCAAAAAAAAAAAAACTTAAAAAAATTTTTTTTTAAAAGACAACATATTGAGCACATTCCTTGGCGCAATACTGTATTTAGACAGCATAGGGTCCTGGGAATACCTGGAGCTTTGTCATCAGACACACCTGAGTGCAGATGGAGGGTCTGCTCTGCCTTGTCCTGTCCTGGGGATCATTTAATCCCTGCACCAGGTTCTTCATCTGAAAACCTTCTAGAGTAGGCTTCAGAATAGAAAGACCTTCTGAACAGCCCCTTATGAAGGGACTGGTACGCTTTTAGCTTCCAAGTTTTCATATCATCTATATGTTCCTCACAGGCAATGAGATCTCAGTTCTCAACAGCAGCAAGCTTCCAACCAGCAGGACTGTGCTACCTGAAATTGCTTCCTCTGCCAGGAAGGCATCAGCTAGTTCAGAAGTGGCCTCCTTTGACACCCATGTCAGTGCAGACAAAAACCAGCAGGCGGCACAGCATGGCTTCTTTGGGTTTGGGAATGGCCAAACAGCTTGTAGTCAATAAAAATAAATTCTCCCCAGTTAATTTTTTTTTTTTTTTTTTTGAGATGGAGCCTTGCTCTGTCGCCCAGGCTGGAGTGCGGTGGTGTGATACCGGCTCACTGCAACCTCCACCTCCTGGGTTCAGGTGATTCTCCTGCCTCAGCCTCCTGAGTAGCTGGAATTACAGGTGCACGCCACCACACCCAGCTAATTTTTGTATTTTTAGTAGAGACGGTGTTTCACTGTATTGGTCAGGCTGGTATCAAACTCCTGACCCCATGATCTGCCCGCTTCGGCCTTCCAAAGTGCTGGGATTACAGGCGTGAGCCACTGCACCTGAGCTTCATTTTTTGTACTTAACATTCTTCAGAGGCTGGGCATGGTGGCACACGTCTGTAATCTCAGCACCTTGGGAGGTTGAGGTGGGAGATCAGGAGTTGCAAACCAGCCGGGCCAACATAGTGAAATCCACCCCCACTGTCTCTACTAGAAATACAAAACTTTGCTGGGCCTGGTGGCAGGCACGTTTAGTCCCAGCTACTTGGGAGGCTGAGGCAGGAGAATCACTTGAACCTGGGAGTCAGAGGTTGCAGTGAGCCAAGATTGCACCACAGCACTCCAGCCTGGGTGACACAGCAAGACTCTGTCTA
>NW_016107390.1:5527181-5537741 GCF_001604975.1 Cebus imitator
AAAAAAAAAACCATACACATACAAAAAAAAAAAATTAGCCAGGCGTGATGGCATGTGCCTGTAATCCCAGCTACTCAGGAGGCTGAGGCAGAAGAATCACTTGAATCCCAGAGGTGGAGGTTGCAGTAAGCCAAGATTATGTCATTGCATTCCAGCCTGGGTGACAGAGTGAGACTGTGTCTCAAAAAAGAAAAGAAAAGAAAAGCCACATGAAGAAGTGAAGATGTAGCAGTCACTGAAACACACTGTAGACACAAGGCCCAGGCGAATAAAACATGTTGTAGACACAAGGCCCAGGCGAACTTGAGGATATTCCTTAAATACAAATAAAATCTGTCTGCAGCTTTTGACATAAGAAGTAGAGTTCCAAGAAATGAGGCCAGACAAGTAGGTCATTGAGGACCTCACATAACATACCATGGAAGCTAGTAATTATCCAGCACGTAACTGGGAATCATAAAAGAGTTGCGGCTGAGCACAGTGGCTCACACCTGTAATCCCAACACTTTGGGGAGCTGAGGTGGAAGGATGGCTTGAGCCCAAGAGTTCAAGACCAGCCTGGGCAATGCAACAAAACCCCACCTCTTCAAAAAAAAAAAAGTGTTTCAGGAATAGGAGAGTTACTGATTCAAATGCTAATCTCATCTGAAAAAAAAAAAGAATATGAGAGTTGCATGTATTTATTTATTTACTTTTATTTTTAATTAATTTTTTGAGATGAAGTCTTGCTCTGTACCCAGGCTGAAGTGCAGTGGCACAATCTCGGCTCACTGCAACCTCTGCCTCCTGGGTTCAGGTGATTCTTGTGCTTTGGCCTCCTGAGTAGCTGGGATTATAGGCATGCACCAGCACAGGCTAATGTTTGTATTTTTAGTAGAGACGGGGTTTCACCATGTTGCCCAGGTTGGTCTTGAACTCCTGAACTCAAGTGATCCAACTGCCTCGGCCTCCCAAAGTGCTCAGATTACAGGTTTGAGGCACTCTGTCCGCCCAAAGAGGCATGCTTCTGGTTTCCACTTAAACTCAACCTGCTTTGTTATCCATGTTGGGAATTACACAGTAAGGGGTAAAGTTGTGTATCCTTCCATCCTCTGCCCTTGAGGACTACAAACTTTACGTTAAAAGTAAACTAGATAGAGGGCCAGGCATTGGCATGGTGGCTGACGCCTGTAATCCCAGCACTTCAGGCAGCCAAGGCTGGTGGGTGACATGAGGCCAGGAGTTCAAAACCATCCTGGTCAACAAAACCCCATCTCTACTATAATACAAAAATTAGCCAGGCTTGGTAGTGCACTTCTGTAATTCCAGCTACTCAGGAGGCTGAAACAGGAGAATCACTTGAATCTAGGAGGTGGAGTTTGCAGTGAGCTGAGATTACACCACTGCACTCCAGTTTGGGTACAGAGCAAGACTGTCTCAAAAGAAAAAAATTGAAAAAAGAAATTTGTTTTTTTAGACGGAATCTTGTTCTGTCACCAGGCTGGAGTGCAGTGGCGAGATCTCAGCTCACTGCAACCTCCGCCTCCTGGGTTCAAGCAATTCTCCCGTCTCAGCCTCCTGAGTAGCTGGGATTACAGGCGTGAGCCACCACACCCAGCTAATTTTTGTATTTTTTAGTAGAGATGGGATTTCACCATGTTGGCCAGGATGGTCTCAATCTCTTGACCTCGTGATCCACCCGCCTCGGCCTCCCAAAGTGCTGGGATTACAGACGTGAGCCACCGTGCCCGGCCAGAAAATATCTTTACAATTGTGCAAAAGCTCTATGCTCTGAGATTTGACTTCTCTTAAAGAAGGGATTTGGAGTTTTCCAAATACAATCAGAAACCCAATTATAATGCAATTAGTCCTAGAAAAAAAAGAGGGGGAAGGGCAGCTTTGCCCTTCTCTACTCCACTACTCCACTTCTATTCCACTTTAGTCCATGAGTTTGACACCAGCCTGGACAACATATGAAGACCCTGTCTCAATTAAAAAAAAAAAAAAATTCAAACCAGGCACGGTGGCTCACACTTGTAATCCCAGCACTTTGGGAGACCAAGGCAGGCAGATCATGAGGTCAAGAGTTGGAGACCAGCCTGGCCAGCACAGTGAGATGCCATTTCTACTAAAAAGGACAAAAATGAGCTAGGCATGGTGGCAGGCGCCTGTAATCCCAGCTACTCGGGAGGCTGAGGCAGGAGAATCGCTTGAACCCGGGAGGTGGAGGTTGCAGTGAGCAGAGATTGTGCTACTGCACTCCAGCCTGGGCGACAGAGATAGACTCCATCTCAAATAAAAATTAAAAAAATTCTTCAGATGAAACCCTGAGAATTCCTGTTCTAACTAGTCCTCTTCCAAGGATATTCCCAATTAGCCTAAGAAAACCCAGCTTCCTACCGCATACTGCTCTGTAGAGAAACAGAAACACCAGCTGGGCATATCTGGCAGCATTTTCAGCAGTAAAAGCAAAAGTTTGGGGTTGTGAAAACCAGATTTATTTATTTGGATATGAGACGGGATTGGCCTTTGGAAATTTTCCTAAACCTCAGTGCCATTTTTAGCATCTTTTAGAGATGCAAAACATTTTAACTCGGTGGCACAGAAATGGATTCTACGTGGCATAGCGTGGGATGACTGACTTCCCTCCGTGGAACTAGCCTGTATTTGGGGTGCAGCTGACAGCTGCCGCACCTCAGTAAACATTGATAATTCAAATCAGCTTTGCCCAGAGCAGAGGTCCACAAACTTTTTCTGGAAAGGACAAAATGGTAAATATTTTACACTCAAAAGTTGCCTGCCACAACTCACCAACTCTGCCATTGCAGTCCAAAGCAGCCAGAGAAAACATGTAAATAAATGGCAATAGGGGAGAATTATCCTTATGGGTCCTGAAATTTGAATTTAAACTTTTTCACATGTCCTGAAGTGTTATTTTTCGTTTGTTTGGTTTTTTCCCCAATCATTTGAAAATGCAAAAAGCATTCTTAGAGAACTGTACAGAAATAGGTAATCGGCTGGATTTGGCCTCTGGGCCCAGTTTACTGACCTCAGCTGCATCAGGGGCTCTGAAATGTCAGCACTCATCAGCATCCACTTGGAGGGCTTATTTCATTTATTTTTTAAAAGACTCATAGAATTGGAGGACTTATCCAGGGCGTGGTGGCTCACGCCTGTAATCCCAGCACTTTGTAATCCTCAGCCTGTAATTCTGGTTGAGGTGAGCAGATCACCTGAGGTCGGGAGTTCGAGACCAGTCTGACCAACATGGAAAAACCCCGTCTCTACTAAAAAATACAAAATTAGCCAGGCGTAGTGGCGCATGTCTGTAATCCCAGCTACTCAGGAGGCTGAGGCAGGAGAATCGCCTGAACCCAGGAGGCAGAGGTTGCAGTGAGCCAAGATCACACCACTGCACTCCAGCCTGGGCAACAAGAGCAAAACCCCTTCTCTCAAAAAAAAAAAAAAGAATTGGAGGACTTACTTCAAACCAGATCGCCAGGCCTCACGCTAAGGGTGACTTTCTGAGTCAGAAAGTCTAAGACAGAGGTCCCCAACCCCCAAGCCACGGACGGTAAAGGTGAGTGTCCTATTAGGAACCCCGCTGCACAGCAGGAGGTGAGTGGCAGGCGGCTGAGCCTTATGGCCTGAGCTCCGGTCAGATCAGATCGGGGCGGCATGAGATTTTTACAGGAGTGTGAGTCCTATTATGAACTGAGCATGTGAGGGATCTAGGTTCCTGGCTCCTTGGGAGACTCTGGTGCCTGATGATCTCAGGGGGAGCAATTCATCCCCAAACTATCCCCATCCCACCACCTCTGCCCTAGGACTGGGTTTTGTCTTCCACAAAGCTAGTCCCTGATGTCAAAAAGGTTGGGGATCACTGATTTAGAGCTAGGGTGTAGCTGGAACAACATTCCCGCCCTCCACGCCCATTTCATTCACAGCCTCAAGGGCCTGAATGGCTTAAACACATTTCCAGGTGACCTGTTGCTATAGGTCTGGCCTAGAACTTTTTTTTTTTTTTTTTGAGACAGTCTCCCTCTGTTGCTCAGGCTGGAGTGCAGTGGTGCGATCTCAGCTCACTGCAACCTTCATCTCCTGAGTTTAAACAATTCTCCTGCCTCAGCCTCCTGAGCAGGGGGACTACAGGCACTCACCACCATGCCCAGTTAACTTTTTGTATTTTAGTAGAGACGAGGTTTTGCCATGTTGCCCAGGGTGGTCTCAAACTCCTAAGTTCAGACAATCCACCCGCCTTGGCCTCCCAAAATGCTGGGATTACAGGGATGAGCCACAGTATCTGGTCTGGCCTAGACCTCTACAAAGGCTGCTGTCTTGCTTCATTCGACAGCTTGAGGTTCGGGCCCCAATGACAATCACGTTGTATAAGGACTTCTGAGTGCTAGCTTCATCCTTCATTAGCCACACCGGTGGTACAGAAAGTCAGGGCTGGGTCTCCATCAGAGGGGCCTTGGGACAAGAGGGAAGGAAGCAAGACAAAAAGAAATATTCACATCCAGGCAGGAAGCAGGTCCAGGAGGAGAGTAAGAAGTGGGTTCCGGGGCAGCCTGAGTCTTCTAGGAGTGGTGGTGAAGCAACCACCTAACCCTGGCCTGGAATTGGGTCCTGGCTCTGAGTTCAAGGCAGCCTCAGCTCAACACACTGGAGGGGCGGGGCAGGGGCGGGGGCAGGCTCTATAAGGGTGGGGCCTGGAATATGTGTAGGGCCAGGAACAATCTCTCCATCATCTTTGCAAAAACTTGCTTCACCAGAGACAAGGAAAACCAAGACTGTGAAAACAGAATCTAAGTGGATTTTGGCCAGGTAGGGATGGTTTGGTTTTTTTTTTTGAGACAAAGTCTTGCTCGTGTCGCCCAGGCTGGAGTTCAATGGCACAATCTTGGCTCACTGTAATGTCCACCTTCTGGGTTCAAGTAGTTCTCCTGCCTCAGCCCCCCAAGTAGCCAAGATTACAGACTCCCAGCTAATTTTTGTATTTTTAGTAGAGATGAGATTTTTGCCATGTTGGCCAGGCTGGTCTCGAACTCCTGACCTTGTGATCTGTCTACCCTGGCCTCCCTAAGTGCTGGGATTACAGGAGTGAGCCACCGCGCCCAGCTGGGAGGTTGTTTTTAAATTGTGTTTGCTATTTTTAAAAATTAGTCAGACATGGTGGCAGGTGCCTAGAATCTCAGCTAATCCAGAGGCTGAGGCAGGAGAATTGCTTGAACCCAGGAGGTGGAGGTTGCAGTGAGCGGAAATCGTGCCACTGCACTCCAGCCTGGGTGACAGAGCAAGACTCTGAGTCAAAAAATAATGATAATAATCATAAGTAAATTGTGTTTGATGTATGCTTTACCTGGCGGTCATTTTCTGTTGCAAAGTGTTTTCACAGTGGTACGGAAGCCAGGGGGCTGTGTATCTGATGCTTGGCGCAGCCACGTGGCGGTGTGACCTGACCAATCCGTGTGTGATCTAGGCTCCCATTACTGTTGTTAGGGAGGAAAAGCTTTTCCTCTGCTTTCTTAGGTCCAGTGTCGGGGGCCTGCAAATAAAATTAACAACAACAACGGCAACAAAAAAATCTTAACTGGAGAAAAATCGCATCATTTTTATTAATGTTTATAAACATTGTATGAAAGTTCACAAAAAAGATATGAAACTTGAAAAAGCAGTTAGGCTCTGGGAATTTATATGCCTTTTATCAAATACAGGAGGTCTGAGTGTGGTAGCTCACGCCTGTAATCCCAGCGCTTTGGGAGGCTGAGGTGAGAGGACTGCTTGAGCCCAAGAGTTTGAAGAGTTTGAGATTAGCCTGGACAGCACGGCAAGATCAGAGTCTGGCTCTGTCGCCCAGGCTGGAGTGCAGTGGTGTGATCTCGGCTCCCTGCCACCTCCGCCTCCTGGGTTCAAGCAATTTTTGTGCCTCAACCCCCCAAGTAGCTGGGATTATAAGCAGGTGCCACCACACCTGGCTAATTTTTGCATTTTTAGTAGAGATGGGGTTTCTTCACGCTGGCCAGGCTGGTCTCGAACTCCTAATCTCAGGTGATCCACCTGTCTCAGCCTCCCAAAGTGCTGGGATTACAAGCATGAGCCACTGTGTCTGGCCAGCACAGCAAGATCTTAGCTCTACAAAAACAAGAAAAAGAAATTAACCAGGCACAGTCAGTGTGTCTGTAGTCCCAAGATACTCAGGAGGCTGAGGTGGGAGGATCCTTTGAGCCCAGGAGTTTGCAGAGAACTGTAATCACGTCGCAGCACTCCAGCCTGGATGACAAAGCAAGACCCTTTCTGGAAAAAAAGAAAGAAAAAGAAAAAGAAAAGAGGTTTGGCATTTGACAGAAAATAAATTGTGGAGAAGTGACCAGGAAATAAATGGGGAACAGTATGAGAGCTATTCTAGTAAGGTACTTCTCTTTATGCAAATTTACCTGATTTTTTTTTCAGGGACGGAGTTTCACTCTTGTTGCCCCGGCTGGAGTGCAATGTCGCCATCTCCAGCCTGGTTCAAGTGAGTCTCCTGCCTCAGCCTCCCAAGTGGCTGGGATTACAGGTGCCCACCACCACGCCCGGTTAATTTTTGTATTTTTAGTAGAGATGGAGTGTCACCATGTTGGCCAGGCTGATCTCGAACTCCTGATCTCAGGTGATCCACCCGCCTCAGCCTCCCAAAGTGCTGGGATTACAGGCTTGAGCCACCATGCCTAGGCAGGCATACTTCTCTTTATGCAAATTTACCTCAGTGTTGAGTCTTTATCTCCAGTGGTGAGAGTAGCTCTTTGGGGAGGGGCAGGAGGGAAGCACCGTCACAGAGAAATTTATGCCCTGCTTTCAGGCAGATAAGGGAAGGGTGGAGAATTCTTCCTGCATCTGATGATTCTCCAGTGCCTTCAACTCAAAATAATCCTTATGCCAAGGCAGCGTATTTTGGGGCAACGTGTCCTAAGCCCTTCCTTCCCATCATCACTGGTTTGGGAATCGGCCTGCTAGGACGCGAATACTATTTCCCCCACTCACTCTGTGACTTTGGTGAAGTTACTTAACATTCCGTATGCCTCAGAACCCCCATCTGCAAAAACAGTGGTAAAAATAGCACCTATCTCATAGACTTCATGGAGATGTAATGAGTTATATGTGTAATGAGCTTAAAATAATGCCTGACACTGACTGATTAAGCACTAAACAAGCATCGGCCGGTACTGCCAGGCTCTTAGCGTGCGCTGGGCTTCCATACATATGACTGATTCATGGGGCTCTTATAAATGGAGGCTATCTCTATTTTCTCTTAGACTTTGAGAATTCCACCTTGTCCCTACAAAAAGTGTGGCAGTAAGCACTTGAGACTCTACAATGGCCTGAGAGATGACAGTGCATTCAGTTTGTTCCTCAGGCTGGGGTTCTTTGGGGTTCCCACTGGTCTGATATTTAAAATTCATATACTCAGCTGGGTGCAGTGGCTAACACCTGAAATCCCAGCACTTTGGGAGGTTGAGATGGGTGGATCACCTGAGGTCAGGAGTTCAAGACCAGCCTGACTAACATGGTGAGACCCTGTCTCTAGTAAAAATACAAAAATCAGCCAGTCATGGTAGCGGGCACCTGTAATCCCAGCTACTCAGGAGACTGAGGCAGGAGAATCGCTTGGACCCAGGAGGCTTGAACCCAGGAGACAGAGAATGAGACTCTGTCTCAACCACGTGGGAGGCAGAGGTGTGCAGTGGGCTGAGATCATACCATTATACTCCAGCGGGGGCAACAAAAGTGAAACTCTGTATCAAAAAAAAACAAAAAAAACAACCTCATATACTCAAAGGGAATGAAATCAGTATCTCAGAGAGATATCTGCATTCCCATGTTCGTGGCGGCATTATTTACATAGCCAAACTGTGAAAACTTAAGTGCCGCTTGACAGATTAGATTTTAAAATGTGGCCTGGGCACGGTGTCTCATGCCCATAATCCCAGCACTTTGGGAGGCAGAGGTGGGCGGATCACAAGGTCAGGGGTTCAAGACCAGCCTGACCAATATGGTGAAACCCCATCTCTACTAAAAATACAAAAATTAGCCAGGTGTGGTGGCACACATCTGTAGTCCCAGCTACTCGGGAGGCTGAGACAGAAGAATCGCTTGAACCTGGGAAGCAGAAGTTGCAGTGAGCCTAGGTCGCACCACTGCACTCCAGCCTGGGCGACAGAGCGAAGACTCCATCTCAAAAAAAAAAAAAAAAAAAAAGTTTTTTTACTCTTGCACTGACCTAGAAAAATAAAAAATAATGTGGGGTGCATGTATATATATTTTTCTTTATATGTACACAATGGAATATTAGCCTTAAAAAAAAAAAAGATCCAGGCTGGGCGCGGTGGCTCACGCCTGTAATCCCAGCACTTTGGGAGGCGGAGGCAGGTGGATCACCAGGTCAAGAGATCGAGACCATCCTGGTCAACATGGTGAAACCCCGTCTCTACTAAAAATACAAAAAATCAGCTGGGCATGGTGGTGCGTGCCTGTAATCCCAGCTACTCAGGAGGCTGAGGCAGGAGAATCGCCTGAACCCAGGAGGCGGAGGTTGCGGTGAGCCGAGATCGTGCCATTGCACTCCAGCCTGGGTAACAAGAGCAAAACTCCGTCTCAAAAAAAAAAAAAAAAAAGATCCTGCCATATGTGACATGAACCTACATAGAAGACATTATGCTAAGTTGAATAAGCCAGACACAGAAATAAAAATACCGCATGATTTCTTTTATACGTGGCATGTTAAAGAAGTTTAATAGATAGAAGAGGCTGGGCACAGTGGCTCATGCCTGTAATCCCAGCACTTTGGGAGGCCAAGGCGGGTGGATCATGATGTCAGGAGTTCAAGACCAGTCTGGCCAACGTGGTGAAAGCCCGTCTCTACTAAAAATACAAAAATTACCTCGGCATGGTGGCGTGCAGCTGTAATCCTAGCTACTCAGGAAGCTGAGGTAGGGGAATCGCTTGAACTGGGGAGACGGAGGTTGCAATGAGCTGAGATCATGCCAGCCTGGCCGACAGAATGAGACTCTGTCTCAAAAATAAATAAATAAATAAATGAATATAAAAATAAAAAATACATAGAAGAAGAATAGACTGAATGGTGGTTACCAGTACCAGTATAATGGGGGGGTTGGGATTTGGGGGAAGAATGAGGAGTTATAGACCAAAGGGTACAAAGTTGCAGTTATGCTGATGGATGTCTGGGGATGTAGTGTACAGCATAAGGACTATTGTTAATACTGTGGTATATACTGGAAATTTGCTAAAAGAGTAAATTACTATAGTAATCATTTAAACTATGTATATGCATAGACAAGCATCACGTTGTGTACCTTAAATACGTACAACATAGCTCGAATCAGTGACTCCGGCTACAAGACCCGGCACAGCACAGCTCCATTTGCCCCTCTGGCTTCACCTTACACCACTGTCTGCTGTGCTCTGTGCCTGCGGCTTGTGCTTCCTCTTCTCTTCTTTTTCCCAGCCCCAGGCTTTCTCGCAGTCCTTATCCCCACTGTAGGTCAATTTTAATTTGTAAGCTGTTTGTTTGACCTCTGTTCTTCTACCAGACTGAACAAGCGTGTGTGCAAATATTCACCAACCCTGAGCACCCAGCATTCGGCACAGCTCCTAGGACCTGTAGGCACTTGGAAAATACATGCAGAATGAATGAAAGAGTCTGAGTGACTCAAGAAGTCACTGGAGAATGTCCCAGACTGCAAGCTCGTTGAGGTGGCTTAGGTGGTACTTCACTGAGACAGCACTGGCAAGCTGGCTTTACTGATAGTTCTTACCATTCACTGTGCCCACTATCACTCAACAAGCATTGATTAAGCACCTACTGTGTGGTCAGTGCTCTGAGCTTGGCACTGTCAGAGGCCTGTGAACCAGAGCAACTCCATCTTGAGTAGGGGCTGGGTGGGGTGTTGAACAATGAGAACACATGGACTCAGGGAGGGGAGCATCACACACTGGGGTCTGTTGGGGGGAACTAGGGGAGGGACAGCGGGGGATGGGGAGTTGGGGAGGGATAACATGGGGAGAAATGCCAGATATAGGGGATGGGGAGGAAGGCAGAAAACCACACTGCCATGTATGTACCTATGCAACAATCTTGCATGTTCTTCACATGTACCCCAAACCTAAAACGCAATAAAATATAATAATAATAATAATAAAATGAGGCTGAGACCTACTGGGCTGCATTCCCAGACGGTTAAGGCATTCTAAGTCACAGGAAGAGATAGGAGGTCGTCACAAGATACAGGTCATAAAGACCTTGCTAATAAAACAGGTTGCAGTAAAGAAGCCGGCCCACACCCATCAAAACCAAGATGGCCATGAGAGTGACCTCTGGGCATCCTCACGGCTACACTCCTGCCAGCACCATGACAGTTTACAAATGCCATGGCAATGTCAGGAAGTTACCCTATATGGTCTAAAAAGGGGAGGCATGAATAACCCACGCCTTGTTTAGCACATCACCAAGAATAACCATAAAAATGGGCAACCAGCAGCCCTCGGGGCTGCTCTGTCTATGGAGGAGCCATCCTCTTATTC
>NW_016107390.1:5537966-5542552 GCF_001604975.1 Cebus imitator
CAGACACGTGCCACCATGCCCAGCTAATTTTTTGTAGCTTTAGTAGAGACAGGGTTTCACCATGTTGACCAGGATGGTCTCGATCTCTTGACCTTGTGATCCACCCGCTTCGGCCTCCCAAAGTGCTGGGATTACAGGCGTGAGCCACCGCGCCCGGCCCTCATCCTCTTGTTCTTTTACTTTCCTGATAAACTTGCTTTCACTTTTCTTTGTGGACTCGCCCTGAATTCTTTTCTTGCACAAGATCCAAGAACTCTCCCCTGGGGTCTGGATCGGGACCCCTTTCCTGTGACAGCACTAGCCATAGCAATGGACACAACGGCCAGAAAGCCCTCACTTCATGAAGCACCAGACATGTATAATGTAATTATTTTGTTGTTACTTTGCATTTTGATTGAATTTCCAAATCAGAGGTGAACTGCAAGATTAGTACGAGGGACTTCCCCCACGCCCTTCCCCAAGATTCACAGATGGATTTTATTTTGCTCCATTTCGAGGGAAAATTTTCCTTCTAATGTTCAACTTTAATGAACAAGTTTAGAGAAATTTTGGGAAATAATAATTTGGGGGCTTAAATGAGTTAGCAATATTTAGTACTGTGGCCAGTTGCTGTGGAATGTTTTATTCATACCATTTCTTTTCTTCCTAATTATGAGTCACTGAGCTGACCATATTGCCTATAAACTGGGGTGGCTGCACTCTCAGCATGGTGCTGGGGAATGGATTAATGATAGTGGAGCGTACTTTAATAATATTTGATGAAACACATCACATCATGCACAAGTGAAATGTGCGTACTCCCTTTTCCCTGCTCCTACAGCTCACAGCTGTGACCAATTTTATTTTCATTACCAGGATTAGCGAACATTTTCCTTGCCTGGTTTCCACCTCCCTCGTGGTGGGATCTTGCCCTCACTCTCCCCTCCACCCCCAGCCCCAGCTTCCAGCAGTCACATGTGCACGTGTCCAGCTGCCTTTGCCATTGCATCATTTGTGAGCTCCCGTTGCCACGGCAGCATAAGGGATTTGGTGGCTGTGTTTTCCTCCATGAAGGTGGCTGCATTCCTCATCTCAGCAGTTCAGCATTCTCAGCTGACCGACAATTTGATGCCCTTTGGTTAATATTCGTGGAGCTCTTTTCATTTTCCTAGCTACCTTTTCCCCCAACATTTTGTCTCATTCAGGAGAGCCATGTTGTACAATGCAATGGACAATGACCAGAATGCCCCCACCTCATGAAACACCAGACATTTATTATCTCATTATTTTGTCTCATTCAGGAGAGACTATGTGGGGTTTCTATTCTTTTTTGTCTGTTTTGTGTGTTTTTTGAGGCGGAGTTTTGCTCTTCTTGCCCAGGCTGGAGTGTAATGATGCAATCTTTGCTCACCACAACCTCCACCTCCCGGGTTCAAGTGATTCTCCTGCCTTAGCCTCCCAAGCAGCTGGGATTACAGGCATGCACCACCACATCTGGCTAATTTTGTATTTTTAGTAGAGACAGGGTTTCTCCATGCTGGTCAGGCTGGTATTGAACTCCCGACCTCAGGTGATCCGCCTGCCTCGGCCTCCCAAAGTGCTGGGATTACAGGCATGAGACACCACACCCTGCCTTTTTGTTTTTTTTTGAGATGGAGTCCCGCTCTGTTGCCCAGGCTACAGTGCAGTGGCCCAATCTTGACTCACTGCAACCTCTGTTTCCCAGGTTCAAACAATTTTACTGCCTCAGCCTCCCGAGTAGCTGGGATTACAGGTGCCTGCCACCACGCCGGGCTAATTTTTGTATTTTTAGTAGAGACAGGGTTTCACCATGTTGGCCAGACTGGTCTTGAACTCCTGACCTCAGGTGATCCACCCACCTCGGCCTCCCAAAGTGCTAGGATTACAGGCAGGAGCCACTGCACCCAGCCAGTTAAGTCCCTTTCTGGCATGCTGCTCACTGCTGCGCTATCCAAACCGATGTCCATCCCCAAACTGACTGAGGTGTTTTCAGACAATTCAGATCATTCATTTAGGTTTTTAAAATCTGTTAGGCTTCATGATGTATATTGGACAACAACTGTGAGGGAATAAACTTTAAGACAGAGTTAAATGGCCTACCATTGCAGAAGTATCCAGGTAACTATATTCTACTTCAAGAAGGCTTCTTGGCCAGGCGTGGTAGCTCAGGCCTGTAATCCCAGCACTTTGGGAGGCTGAGGCAGGCAGTTCACCTGAGGTCGGGAGTTTGAGATCAGTGAGACCAATATGGAGAAACCCCGTCTCTACTAAAAATGCAAAATCAGCCAGGCGTGGTGGTGGTGCATGCCTGGAATCCCAGTTACTCAGGAGGCTGAGGCAGGAGAATCTCTTGAACCCTGGAGATGGAGGTTGCAGTGAGCCAAGATCTCGCCATTGCACTCCAGCCTGGGCAACAAGAGCAAAACTATGTCTAAAAATAAATTAAAAGAAAGAAAGAAAGAAGTCTTCTTGGTAAGAGACAAAAACACATTTGCAATTGGTCATTTTGTTCATTTTCCTAAGCATAGTTTAGCTTTAAGTGTGTTATTGCAGCTGGGCATGGCGACTCACACGTGTAATTGTGGCGCTTTGGGAAGCCAAGGTAGGAGGAACACTTGAGCCCAGGAGTTGAGGCTAGCCTGGGCAACATGGCAAGACCCCATGTCTACAAAAAATATAAGTAAATTAGCCAGACATAGTGGTGTGCACCAGTAATCCCAGCTAATCGGAAGGCTGATGCGGGAGGCTTGCTTTTGCCCAGGAGTTTGATGCTCCAATGAGCTCTAATAGTCCCAGCGCACTCCAGCCTGGGTGACAGAGTGAGACTCTGTCTCTAAAGACAAAACAAAGCATGTGTTAATACTCTCCAGCCGAAGACCACCAGCAATGCACCAAGTTGACAAGCTGGGTTTATTACCCGTTACAGTGAGGGACAATACACAGAAGGGGCATTAGAAAATGGATGACAGAAAGGTGGGACAGGGTTTGGGTGTGTATTAGGTAATTTTGGGAGGGATTAGAGAAATGGTTTTGCTCTTGATTGGATTGGATGCTGTCAGGATGCTGGGGTAATTAGATATCTTCATCATTCTTATCTATAAAAGAAGAATTAAGAGAGGCAAAGGCTTTAATTGAAAAGAAGCAGCAGGCCAGTCACGGTGACTCATGCCTGTAATTCCAGCATGTTGGGAGATCGAGGCATGTGTATCACCTGAGGTCAGTAGTTTGAGACCAGCGTGAGCAACATGGCCAAACTCTGTCTCTACTGAAAAATACAAAAATTAGCCAGGCGTGATGGCGTGTGCATGTAGTCCCAGCTACTCGAGAGGCTGAGGCAGGAGAATCACTTGAACCCAGGGGCCGGAGATTGCAGTGAGCTGAAATCACACCACTGCACTCCAGCTTGGTTGACAAGAGCGAGACTCCCTTTCAAAAAAGAAAAAAAGAAGCAGCCGTCACTCATTCTAGCCAGGATGGGGGCTGTTTGGTCATTTTTGTGGGTTGGACAATGTTCCTGTTTTTGTCTGTGTTCAGAAGTGATTATGAAGTGGTCTTATTTTTGTCTTGGTTGGATGTTAGGGTTTGGATATGGTTTGTTTGACCCTGCCAAGTCTCATGTTGAAATGTGATCCTCAGTTGGAGATGGGGCCTGGTGGAAGGTGCCTGGGTCGTGAACGTGGATCTTTCATGAATGCCTTTTTGCCACTCTGTAGGTAGTGAGTGAGTCCTTGGCTCTATTCGTTCCCCCAAAAGCGGCTTGTTAGAAAGCGCCTGGCACCTGCTGCTATCTCTTTACTTTCCCCTCTTGCCGTGTGATCTCCGCACACACTGAGTTCCTTGCCCCTCCCACCATCAATGGAAGCAGCCTGAGGCCCTCCCCAGATCCAAATGCAGACGCCATGCTTCTAGTGCAGCCTGCAGAACTGTGAGCCAAATAAACTCTTTTAACTTACCCAGTCTCAGATATTCCTTCATAGCAGTGCAGATGGACCACGACATCCATTGTGCATGGTCACAGAGTGGCCTTGTCTGATGTTGATGCTCTATGAAACTGGCCATGTTCAACAGGACACCCAGGAATAACTGTGAGAACCAGGCTAGCTCCAGGATATGAGAGGATGTGCTTTTCTCTTTATCAAATAGGCATTCCAAAATTTTTTAAATTGCAATGTGAATTTAAAAGATAGTAATCTCGGCCAGGCATGATGGCTCATGCCTGTAATCCCAGCATTTGGGAGGCCGATGCGGTGTTCACCTGAGGTCAGGAGTTCGAGACCAGCCTGATCAACAAGGTGAAACCCTGTCTCTACTAAAAACACAAAAAATTGGGCAGGTGCAGTGGTGGCTCATGCCTGTAATCCCAGCACTTTGGGAGGCTGAGGCAGGTGGATCATAAGGTCAGGAGTTCGAGACCAGCCTGACCAGCAAGGTGAAACCCCATCTCTACTAAAAATACAAAAATTAGCCGGGCACGGAAGCGGATGCCTGTAGTCCCAGCTACTTGGGAGGCTGAGGCAGGAGAATTGCTTGAACCTGGGAGGCAGAGGTTGCAGTGAGCCGAGATCGCACCATTGCACTCCAGCCTG
>NW_016107390.1:5543510-5556329 GCF_001604975.1 Cebus imitator
ACTAGATGAGAGGAATGCCTCTTTACCAATCTTTACACGTTTCTAGGCAACTACCTACATAGCGGCTACCCTGCTGAGTTTCACAGCACAGACAGTTCACACTGGGTCCACAATGGCACTCTGGGCGTCTTCCTGAGCATTGCCTCCTGCCAGTCTTCCCCCACCATAAATGACACCATTGAACCACCAGACAGTGGATGAAGTCAGAAACTTAGGGCCAGGGGTGGTGGCTCATGTCTGTAACCCCAGCAGTTTGGGAGGCCGAGGCAGGTGGATCATTTGAGGTCAGTAGTTTGAGACCAGCCAGGCCAACGTGCTGAAACCCCATCTCTATTTAAAAATACAAAAATTAGCTGGGCATGGTAGTGCATGCCTGTAATCCCAGCTACTCAGGAGGCTGAGGCAGGAGAATCACTTGAACCCAGGGGGCAGAGGTTGCAGTGAGCCAAGATCTCGCCACTGCACTCCAACCTGGGTAGCAGAGACTGTCTCAAAAAAAAAAGTAACCAGGTGTGGGGGTGGATGTCTGTAATCTCACCTACTCCAGAGACTGAGGCAGGAGAATAGCTTAAACCCAGGAGGCTGAGATGCAGTGAGCTGAGATTGTGCCACTGAACTCCAGCCTGGGCGACAAGAGCGAAACTAAGTCTCAAAACTATAAAAATAAAATTAAAAATATTCTGTAAAGATGGGGTCGCCCTATGTTCCCCAGGCTGGTCTCAGAACTCCTGGGCTCAAGCAATTCTTCCTCCTCCACCTCTCAAAGCGCTAGGATTTTGTCTTCAGCTTTCTGGAAGGGTTCACCTCAAGACCCGTAATTTATCTATCAGCCAAGGTTACCAATCAGTCACTGGCCACCTCACCCCCTCAACTCACAGTTAATCTCAACAGCATGAGGCCGGGTGCGGTGGCTCACACCTGTAATCCTATCACCTTGGGAGGCCGAGGTAGGTGGATCACCTGAGGTCAGGAGTTCAAGACCAGCCTGGCCATCAGGGTGAAACCCCATCTTTAAAAAAAAAGTAAGACTCACTGCTCACTTTAAATCATTAAAGAACATGTAGAAATTTATTGAAAGTTACTCAGGGATGAAGATAAAAGCATAATTTGAGTATTCTTCTCCCCTTTCCCCGAGTCCAATGTTCCATCACATACATCTGTGGCCCGAAATTGTTTTCAAATTAAAAAATTGAAAACCTCCACTTGGCTCCTCGCCATGCCCTCTTTCCTCCCCCCACTTAGTCCTTGCCCTCTGTGTCCTTTCATCCCTTTATGCAGGAGTAATCTTGGCCTCTTATAATTCAAGTTTTTCCTGTCATTTTGAATATTTGGATGGAGATGGGGAGTGGAAGTTACAAGACTTGTTGGGGAAGATTTATCTGATAATATATTTCCAGTACTTTAGAAAAAAAAGTGGTCAGGGCGGTGTGACTCCCTATAATCCCAGCACTTTGGGAGACTGAGGCGGGTGGATCACAAGGTCAAGAGGTCAAGACCAGCCTGGTCAACATGAAGAAACCTCACCTCTACCAAAAATCCAAAAATTAGTGTGGCGTGGTGGGTGCCTGTAGTCCCAGCTACTCAGGAGGCTGAGGCAGGGGAATAGCTTGAACCCAGGAGATGGAGATTGCAGTGAGCCAAGATGGCACCACTGCACTCCAGCCTGGGCGACAGAGAAAGGAACCATCTCAAAAAAAAAAAAAAGAAAAAAAGTGGCTGGGTGGGGTGGCTCACACCTGTAATCCAACACTTTGGAATCTGAGGCCCCCAGATCACCTGAGATCAGGAGTTCAGGAGCAGCCTGGCCAACATGGTGAAACCCCATCTCTACTAAAAATACAAAAATTAGCCAGGGGAGGTGGTGCACACCTGTAATCCCCACTACTTGGGAGGCTGAGGCAGGAGAATCACCTGAACCCGGGAGGTGGAGCTTGCAGTGAGCCAAGATCGTGCCACTGCACTCCAGCCTGGGCAACAGCGCAAGACTCCATCTCAAAAAAAAGAAAAGAAACAAAACTACTTTTGATGATACCTTGAGGCAACCCAGGTGAGACTCCGCTTGAAATTTATGAGCATGAACTTGAGCGCCTTTGTCCACAGCTCCTGCGTGTTCAAATGGGTTCTGATGGAATAGCATTTCCCGAGGCCGCCAGTGTCTTCCGTCAGGCCGTTCTCCACCTGGATCCCGTAGGGCAGACAGAGGCCCGACTCACCCTTCTCAGCCTCTTCCTTGAACTGCTGCATGAGGTCCAGGAAGGCCACCATGGCGCGGTCAAACTTGTTATTGAAGAAAACATCCTGCCCCCCGTGGCAGAACAAGGGCAGCTCCGTGCGGTCATCTGTCAAAGACTTCAGATAGGAATGGCTTCCGCAGGGCATGAGTCGATACCTCCGAAACTCCAGTCCAACTGTATTGGCAAGGGCAAGGAGCAGCAAAGCCGCCTGTCCCCAGGCAGCATTAATCTCTTTCCAGCTCACAGGGACAGTGGGGAGGCAGCCCAACCTGAAGTTATTGATGACGCCCACGGGGCCCTCCGCCCAGATCTCAAATGTGGCATTGAAGCAGTTGATTTCCTCCAGCTGGTCGAGCTGGACCCTGGCATACTGCAGCTGGTTCTCCAGGTGCCCCAGCTGGTCAAGCAGTTCCAGCTGCTGACACTCCAAGGCACTGCAGTCCCTGTAGTCCTGCCTCTCCTGCTGGCCCAGCTCCGCAGCCTCTGCCTGGGCTGCCTCGAGGTCTGCGGCTGTTCTCGCATGGTCGCTATCCACATCCTCCAGCTCCTGGGCCAGCCTGGCCTCCTGCAGCTCCAGGTCCCGCAGCTCCGCCCGCAGAGCCTCCGTCGCCTCCTCGCTGGTCGCCAGCTCCCCGCTCTCCAGGCAGCGCTGGTAGTTCTGACTCTCCGCTTCGGTGAGAGCGAGCTGGAAGTCCAGCTGTTCTAGAAGACTGTCGGTGCACTCTTCACACAGGGGATGGTCCACATCTTCTTGGCCAGAGACGATGTCAAAAATGTCACCAGCTGCCTTCTGGATGCTGCCGAGCGTCCGCATGGCACCAAGCCTCCCCAGCAGGGTGAAGATGCCGGCACTGTGGTTGGACACACAGCCATCCCCTGGAAGGGGTGGGCCGGAGGCACCATCCTGCTGCTCTTCAGCGCCTGTCACCTCCCTGGTGGCGCCGGGCTCCTGGGCGTCTCTGGGCTCAGCCTGCCCGGAGGTGAGCGCCGGGGCTGCAGGGAGGGCCCCGGACTCCGAGGAGCAGCTCAGCTTCAGGGCCTGGTCGCAGCGCTGGCACAGGAAGCGGATGGAAGACATGGCGGAGGGCCTGACTCCCACCTTGAGTCCGTTTCCTCTGGCTCTCTAGTTGTTTATCATTTTATACCTTTCAGGTCTTTCTAGAAGAGTGATCCTTTTAAAATGCAGATGTCATCTTGTCACTCTCCTGCAGAAAACCCTGCATGGGACCCTCCGTCGGTACCTGCAGACCTCATTCGGCCCCTTACAGAACAGGGATTATTTCCAAAAGGAAAATCTGATCATCTCACTTTTCTCCTGTAACATGTCCAAGGGATGCCTTAAGAGTAATCTTGCGGCCGGGCGCGGTGGCTCACGCCTATAATCCCAGCACTTTGGGAGGCCGAGGTGGGTGGATCACTAGGTCAAGAGATAGAGACCATCCTGGTCAACCTGGTGAAACCTCGTCTCTACTAAAAATACAAAAATTAGCTGGGCGTGGTGGCGCGTGCCTGTAGTCCCAGCTACTCAGGAGGCTGAGGCAGGAGAATTGCCTGAACCCAGGAGGCGGAGGTTGTGGTGAGCCGAGATCGAGCCATTGCACTCCAGTTTGGGTAACAAGAGCGAAATTCTGTCTCAATTAAAAAAACAAAAAAAAGTAATCTTGCTAAACAAAAAAAATCTCATCATGGCACTGCCCTCCTTAAAATGTTTAACACCCTTATCTTACCTTAAGATAAAGCCCAGTCCACTGCGGCCGGGGGCGTGGGCTCACGCCGGTAATCCCCGCATATTGGTAGGCGGAGGCGGAAGGATCGCTCCAGGCCATTAGTCTCAGACTACCCTGGGCAACAGAGGCAGACCCCTTCTCTACAAAAAGTGAAAAAATTAGCTATGTGGGGTGGCCGCTTACAGTCCCAGCTACTTAAAAGGGTGAGGTGAGAGATTGCTTCAGAGCTGGAGGCTGCAGTGAGTTATGATCTGCTACACTCCTCCTGACTGGGCAACACAGTGAGACCCTGAATCCAGCCCCGACCCCCTCACCCCTACTCCCCTTTTTCTCTCTCTGTCTGTCTCTCTTACACACACATACACACACACGCACACACAGACATATCCCAAAAATAAATTAAATAAAAGAAAGAAAGAAAGAAAGAAAAGTTCAGGCTTGGCACAGTGGCTTACGCCTATAATCCCGGCACTTTGGGAGGCCAAGGTGGGTGGATCACCTGAGGTCAGCAGTTCAAGACCAGCCTGGCCAACATGGTAAAACTCTATCTCTACTCTACAAAAATTGGTTGGGCGTGGTGGTGGGTGCCTGTAATCCCAGCTACTTGGGAGGCTGAGGCAGGAGAATTGGTTGAACCCAGGACATGGAGGTTGCAGTGAGCTGAGATCGCACCACTGCACTCCAGCCTGGGTGACAGGGAGAAACTTGGTTTAAAACAAGTGAAAAAAAGAAAAGTTCAATCATTTTAACCTAACACCAAGGCCGGGGCCCACCTTTCCCGCTGCTTCTCTCCCCACTTCCTGCCCTCCTGAGCGGTGGGCTCCTCTGTGTTCCTGCATGGTAGTTGCATTTCTGTTTTTCCAGCATGTGACCTTGTTCCTCTACCTGGAACACTCTTCCTTCACCTCTCCACCTGGCCAACTCAGTCATCCTCTAGAGCTGATTAATTGCTACATTCCACAGTGAACAGATTACTGTTTTATGTTCTTTGAACAATTGATCTGTCTCCTAATCGATTGTGATTGCCTCTCATGTTTAGTTCACTTGGCAGGGTCTGGGAATGATGAATGACCTGGAAAGGGCGAGGGGGCTCTGCAGTCAACCTCTAGAGGATGCTTCTCTTACTGATTGAGAACGTTTCAGAAAGGCCATTATCTGCAAGAACCTTCCCTGGCCTCCAATTTAAGGCTCTCTGTTCTTATGACACACTTAACTTTTTTTTAACTTTTTTTTTTTGAGACGGAGTCCCGCTCTGTCACCCAGACTGGAGTGCAATGGCACAACTCGGCTCACTGCAACTTCCGCCTCCTAGGTTCAAGCAATTCTCCTACCTCAGACTCCCGAGTAACTGGGATTACAGGTGCCAGCCACCATGCCCAGCTAACTTTTGTATTTTTAGTAGAGATGGGGTTTCACCATATTGGCCAGGGTAGTCTTGAACTCCTGACCTTGTGATCCACCAGCCTCGGCCTCCCAAAGTGCTGGGATTACAGGCATGAGACGCCTTGCCCAGCTTGTACTTTTAGTAGAGCTGGGGTTTCACCATGCTGCCCAGGATGGTCTCAAACTGTTGACCTCAAGTGATCCTCCTGCCACAGTCTCCCAAAGTGCTGGGATTACAGGTATGAGCCACTGCACCTGGCCACATTTAACATTTTTTTTTAGACAGAGTCTCCCTCTGTCACCCAGGCTGGAGTGCGATGGCTCAATATTGCCTCACTGCAACCTGGACCTCAGGGTTCAAGTGATTCTCCTGTCTCAGCCTCCCAATAGCTGGGACTACAGATGCCTGCCACATGTAGTCCCAGCTATTGGGACTAGCTAATTTTTGTAGAGCCAGGTTTTCAGCATGTTGGCCAGGCTGATCTCAAACTCCTAGCCTCAAATGATCTGCCCATCTTGGCATCCCAGAGTGCTGGGATTACAGGCGTGAGCCACCTCGCCCAGCTTGTTTTTTCAATTTTTTTTATTTTCATGGGATCTCGCCATGTTGCTCAGGTTGAGGTACAGTGGCACAATCACTGCTCACTGTAGTCTCGACCTTCCAGACTCAAGCGATCACCTGAGGTTGGGAGTTTGAGATCAACCTGACCAACGTGGAGAAACCCTGTCTCTACTAAAAAAGAAATACAAAATAAGCTGGGCATGGTGGTGGGCACCTGTAATCCCAGATACCCCAGAGGCTGAAGCAGGAGAATCGCTTGAACCCAGGAGGCAGAGGTTGCTGTGAGCCAAGATCTTGCCATTGCACTCCAGCCTGGGCAACAAGAGCAAGACTGTCTCAAAAAAAAAAAAAAAAAATGTATTTTTTTAGTAGAGACGAGGTTTTGTCATGTTGACCAAGACTGGTCTCAAACTCCTGACCTCAAGTGAACCATCCACCTTGGCCTTCCGATGTGCTGGGATTACAGGTGTGAGCCACCATGATTGGCCTATCAATTTACATCAGTTCACCACTTGACCCTTCCTGCAATCTCTCACTCAGTATTTTGTTGTTGTTTCTTTTTTTTTTAGTTGTTTTCTCACCCAGTATTCTATCTGAACCCGTGCCTGACCCCAATACACTTTTTCAATAACAAAGAAGTTGGTAAAGAAAATGTGGTACATTGCAAGGAAATTGATCAGTGAGGGTAGGTAAATAAATAAATAAATAAATAAAAGAAAATGTGGTACATATACACCATGGAATACTATGCACCCATAAAAAGGAATGAGATCATGTTCTTTGCAGGGACATGGATGAATCTGGAAACCGTCATTCTCAGTAAGCTAACGCAGGAACAGAAAACCAAACACCGCATGTTCTCACTCATAAGTGGGAGGTGAACGATGAGAACATGTGGACACAGGGAGGGGAACAGCACACACCAGGGCCTGCTGGGGGGTCGGGATTGAGGGGAGGTAATTACAGGATGGGTCAATAGGTGCAGCAAGCCACCATGGCACACGTATACCTATGTAACAAACCTGCACGTTCTGCACGTGTATTCCAGAACTTAAAGTAAAATAAAAATAAAATTTTTTTAAAAGCCCAGGCATGGTGGCTCACTCCTGTAATCCCAGCAGTTTGGGAGGCTGAGTCAGGTGAATCACCTGAGGTCGGGAGTTCAAGACCAGCCTGACCAACATGAAGAAACCCCATTTCTACTAAAAATACAAAATTAGCCGAGCGTGGTGACACATGCCTGTGATCCCAGCTACTTTGGAGGCTGAGGCAGGAGAATCACTTGAACTCAGGAGTTAGAGGTTGCGGTGAGCCAAGATCATGCCATTGCACTCCAACCTGGGCAACAAGAGCAAAAATCCATCTCAAAAAAGGGGGAAAAAAAAAGTTAGTGATTGAGGCCATACTCGATCTACAAAGTCACAGTGGACTTAGCCAACAGAGACCTGGGTGCGCCAGAACAGTAGGAAGCCATGTGGTCCTGGGGCTTGTCCAATTACTGAAAAGGTGGAACGTGTGTGGACATCACCAGGTGTCAGAGCACAAGACCAAGTAGCGTGCTGTAAAGGAAAGTGAGGCAAGGATCTGGAATAAGGAATTCAGGAACGGATCTGGGAATGGTGAGGAAGCTGAGGGAAGTGAATCCAGGCACTTAGACTGTTGCTAAAGCAAAGATATGGGCTGGCAACAGAGTTGGCTTATGGTTATTACCATTCATTTATTAAATTCTACTGTAAGCACTGGGAAAGGGGTGGTGGCAAACATCTGTTAAACTCCTACCATGGGCCGGGCATGCTGGTTTATGCCTGTAATCCCAGCACTTTGGGAGTCCAAGGTGGGTGGATCACAAAGTCAGGAGATCGAGACCATCCTGGCTAACACAGTGAAAACCCGTCTCTACTAAAAATACAAAAAATTAGCCAGGCGTGGTGGCATGTGCCTGTAGTCCCAGCTACTTGGGAGGCTGAAGCAGGAGAATAGCTTGAACCCGAGAGGCAGAGGTTGCAGTGAGCCGAGATCGCACCACTGTACTCCAGCCTGGGAAGACAGAGTGAGACTCCATCTCAAAAATAAATAAATAAATAAATAAATAAATAAATAAATAAATAAATAAAATAAGGCCGGGCGCAGTGGCTCACACCTGTAATCCAAGCACTTTGGAGGCCAAGGCGGGTGGATCACCTGAGGTTGGGAGTTCAAGACCAGCCTGACCAACATGGTGAAACCCCGTCTTATTAAAAAAAAATAAAATAAAAATAAAATAAAATAAATAAGCGCCTAACATGCTCTCGGTCTTAATGTGACAACTGTATTATCACTAAGCACATATTCACCCTTCCTTCCTCTACGTGGGACTTATTTTGGACTAGGCTGAAGTGACAGCAGGCTAGTTCCAAGACCAGCTTTCATCTAGTCCTCTTGTTGTCCTGCTGGATTCCATGAGAGTAGGAGCTGCTCCTTCAGCCTCACTCCCCAAATGAGAAGACACCCAGAGCCAGCCCAGCCCAGACAATGCCAGCCTGCAAAACTCTGAGAAACAAATGCTACTAAAACTGGGGTTATTATCACAGCAAAGGCTGACTAGTAGATATCATTACCTTACACGTATTTATTTTCTCATTTTAATTTTGAAGCAGGCAAAAGGATATGAGAATGCTGAATATCGAGAGCCCTCAGGTTCTAGGATTAGAACTCACATATATTTGAGATTGCAAGTTTTGTGCTTTCTATGAAAACATGACAACTCCAGGATTTGATGAGTAAAGCAAAAGTTTACAGAATAAAACAGTGACCTTAGAGAAATGCTAACTGAATATTACTGCGGTAGCCCTAGGTATGAGATTCTCAGCTGGGTGCGGTGGCCTGTAATCCCAACACTTTGGGAGGCCAAGACGGGTGGATCATCTGAGGTCAGGAGTTCCAGACCAGCCCGGCCAACATAGTGAAACCCCATCTCTACTAAAAATACAAAAAATTAGCTGGACATTGTGGTGCATGCCTGTAGTCCCAGCTGCTCGGGAGGCTGAGGCAGGAGAATTGCTTGAACCCAGCAGTCGGAGGTGGCATGCAGCTGAGTTCGTGTCACTGCACTCCAGCGCGGGTGACAGAGCGAGACTCCGCCTCAAAAAAATAAATAAATAAAGAGAGAGAGAGATTCTCAGACCCTCCTGCTGAACAGATCTCATAATAGGAGTTCCACACAAATAAATCAGCCTCAGATGCCCCCCAGGATGCAAATGGTCAGCTGCTGATAGCTCCTTCTTTCCCTACTACATGTACATAGTGTAGTTAGTGACGGACCATCGTCCCAGATGAAGATGATCAGGCTGCTTCCAATAGCTTTAGTGAGAGTCAAAACAATGCTGACCTTGTCTCACACTCCTGCACTCCTCTGCCAGAAAGCCCTGGCTCCGTCCTTTCATGAGTCAGCTTTGCAGGTGTTTGTGTGGGACCCTCGGGGATGGAAAATGACGCTTCAGCCTGGAGAGGCATTGCAGGGCTTACCAATCCCTTTACACCAGAATGCTGGAAAGGAAAAAACAGCAACAGGGGACAGAAAGACAGATTGGGAATTGGTTTGGGAAGGACGGCAGACCTTCGTGGAGTCAGCCAGAAAAGGTAGTTTAAATATATTTTTTCAAAGATCCTGAGTAATTTTCGGTTGTTCATATTTACTGCATCGGGGTCAGCCTGGCCCCCTGGGCAGGGGAACGTGGTCCTGGAGCCTCCTGAGAAACTTCTTGGGCAGGTTAGGGCGTGAGGGAAGGGACAACCTCTACCAGTGTTCTGCCGCTCTGGTGCCTTGGGAATTCACCCAGCCTGGCCCAGTCACACAGATTGGTAAGCTCAGAATGTTTGTTCTTATCTGTGCGACATTTGGGAGTTTCTTCTCCTCTCTAGAACATATGGAGCCCTCTCCTTGAGTCTGCGCCTTCCTTGTCCTGGAGAGCTCTTCAAGTACAATTGACTCTTTCTCACCTTTCAGTCCCCAGCTTAAACTTCACCTGCTTGCGGTGGCTTGAACCGACCGTTCTATGTAAGTGGGTTTGCTAAGGTATTCTAAGAGTACATCTCCCGAACTTGTCATCATCAGCTGTTTATCATCTGTCTTTCCATTAGGATGTGAGCTCCATCAAGCCAGGGACTGCATTTGTCTTATTCATTGCCGAGGCCTTGATGCCTGGCACCTTATGACCTTGACAATTGTGACTTGAATGAATAAATGTGAATGAATGAATGGCTGCATCCTTGTATCAACTCTGAAAGGCAAGTATACTTTTTTTTTTTTTGACGTAGTTTTGCTCTTGTTGCCCAGGCTGGAGTGAAATGGCGCCCTCTCAGCTCACCACAACCTCTGCCTCCCTGGTTCAAGCAGTTCTCCTGCCTCAGCCTCCCGAGTAGCTGGGATTACAGGCATGTGCCACCATGCCCGGCTAATTTTGTATTTTTAGTAGAGACAGGGTTTCTCCATGTTGGTCAGGCTGGTCTCCAACTCCCGACCTCAGGTGATCCGCCCTCCTCAGCCTCCCAGAGTGCTGGGATTACAGGTGAGAGTCACCGCGCCCGGCAGCAAGTATACTTTTGCTATTAGCTGCTTGGAATCCATCCAGTTTTTCTTTTAAAATGTTGCTTCAATTGTATCACATAAGTCCTATAGGAAGATTTGCTCCTGCAGAAGATTCAAGCACTTCTAAAGAAATGGAAGACAGTAACAGCCCCCAAGAGGAAACCATTTGCAAACGTTCTCGTTCTCTTTTCTCTAGGCTTTTCCTTTCGCTGCTATTACATATCATGTGCATACGGAGATATCCTTTAATGTAAATGAGTTTTCCTTTTTTTTTTGAAGGAGTTTCGCTCTTGTTACCCAGGCTGGAGGCCAATGGCGCGATCTCGGCCCACCGCAACCTCCGCCTCCTGGGTTCAGGTTTCGTTTTCTCTAACAATGACTGGACTCTTCCCAGTCATTCCTGCAATAAGCACTTCTCATAGTGCTTACTACAGATGAACCGCGATTTTTTTCAGCAGTCTTCTCTGGGTGGAAAAGCAGCATGAGGTAGCCAAGCATTTATGGTTTATCTCTTTTTGATATTTTACAATGAGTGGTCATCCTAAAGCAGAATTTACTGAGATTGGCTGGTTCACTGAATTTTTTAATTTTATTTCTTCTTTTTCCTTCTTTATGCAGACTTTATAGCTAGGCTGGTTCACTGAATAAAGGGTAATGGAAGCTGGTGTTTCGTGGTGAGCAGGTCTATGCAAATCTAACCCTAAAGGCCAAGGAAGCTGAGAAGCCAAAGAAAGAGGCTGACAAATCCAGTTTCTGAGAAAGAAACATTTTTAACATTTTTATTATGTTTTTAAGGTGGAGTTTTGCTCTCGTTGCCCAGGTTGGAGTGCAATGGCGCCATCTCAGCTCACCACAACCTCCACCTTCCAGGTTCAAGTGATTCTCCTGCCTCGGCCTCCCAAGTAGCTGGGATTACAGCCATGCACCACTACACTGGCTAATTTGTGTATCTTTAGTAGAGACAGGGTTTCTCCATGTTGATCAGGCTGGATGGTCTTGAACTCCTGACCTCAGGTGATCCACCGGCCCTGGCCTCCCAAAGTGCTGGGATTATAGGCGTGAGCCACCTCGCCCAGCCAAAAGAAACATTTAATAGGCATTTACCAACAAAAATGGTGACTCAGGTGGTTGCAAGATAAGACAGTGGAACTCCCATGCTTACCTCCAGACCCAGGGCTCATATACACAGGGAATTTGCCTAGGGGCAAATGTAAGTACGGGAAATGTAAGTATGTGAAGGTGAAAGTAGAGGTCCTGGAGGCATTCCTGGAACTGGAGTGAATCAGAAGCATGGCGGATTAGCATCCAAGGTGGAGTGGCTTTAGCTTGCGCAGCTGGTTTGGACTACTGAGACCCAAGTCCGTTTTACTCTATGATTATTTTGTAATTTTCTTTCATCAGAAACTCACTCTAAAGATTGATAATTGCACACTTTAGCAAAGTGTTTAGTCCTTAATATAGAGGACATTCATATTAAATAAAAGCCTATTTCGGTGCTCTGTACCTCCTGGGGCTCATACAGGCACTAGCCAGCAGTCCAGGCTGCGGATCTTCAGTCTCTCCGACCGGTGTAGGGCGCAGGCTGGGCTGAATTTGAAACAGTAGGAAATCCGGAGAGGGTAAGAAACCATTTTTGTTGTTTGTTTGTTTCAGAGACAGGGTATCGCCCTGTCGCCCAGGCTGGAGTGCAATAGTGTGATCATGGCTCACTACAACCTCAAACTCCTGCCTCAAGCCGTCCTTCCGCCTCGGCCTCCCAAAGATGTTGGGATTACAGGCTCCAGCCACCACACCTAGCCAAAAATTTTTTTTGACGTCTTCCTAATCCTGACACTGTGACCACTCTGGTTTATTTCTGAGAGAGAGATCACTGAGCAGGGGGCAAACTCACTGCCTCTGTTGCAAGGTAATTATACTGGACTTGACGAATCCAACACAAGTCTTTAGACAAAATGTCGCAAAATGTGCTTTCAGTCTTTTTCTTCCTTTTACTTAAGGATATTCTGAAAAGCTCATTCATCAAGTAGTTCTTTTTTCACTCTGATGTCCTGACCAGCACCAATCTTAGATCCTGTCCTATATAAATTTTCTAGTAGGATTTCGGGGAGGAAATACATGATTGTCAGAAATACAAGATTTTTCCTGGAGAGTCCTGTTCAAGTACAGGATTAAAATTTTCAATCATCTGTCCTCTGTGGATTCTTAATCATAGGTTTCCCATTAAATAATAATTGAATGAATGAAATGCTGAACCTGAAGCATTCATATTTTTCTGACTATGTCATGATGTCACTAGTGGTTGATTTCTTTTTTTGTATTTTGTATTTTTTTTTTTTTTTTTTTTTC
>NW_016107390.1:5556465-5569632 GCF_001604975.1 Cebus imitator
CTCAGCCTCCTGAGTAGTTGGGATTACAGGCACGCGCCACCATGCCCAGCTAATTTTTTGTAGTTTTAGTAGAGACGGGGTTTCACCATGTTGACCAGGATGGTCTCGATTTCTCGACCTCGTGATCCACCCGCCTCGGCCTCCCAAAGTGCTGGGATTACAGGCGTGAGCCACCGCGCCCGGCCCCTGTATTTTGTATTTTTATTTTTTGAGACAAGATCTTCCTCTGCCACCCAGGCTGGAGTGCAGTGGCATGATCACAGCTCACTGCATCCTCGAAAACCTGGCCTCAAGCACCTCTGTCATCTCCGCTCCCAAGTAGCTGGGACTACAGGTGCACGCCACCACACCTGGCTAATTTTTAAAAATATCTTTGTAGAGACAGGATCTCTCTATGTTGTCTAGGCTTTTTGTTTGTTTTGAGACAGGCTTGCTTTGTCAACCGGACTGGAGTGTAGTGGCACAATTATAGCTCACTGCAGTCTCATTCTGGGATCAAGTAATCCTCCCGCCTCAGCCTCCCAAGTAGCTGGGACCACAGACAGATGCCATGCCCAATTGACTAGTGGCTTTTAAAATTTTATTTATTTATTTATTTTTGAGACAAAGTCTATCTCTATTAAAAATGCAAAAATTAGCCAGGTGTGGTGGTGCACACCTGTAACCCAGCTACTCGAGAGGCTGAGGCAGGAGAATTGCTTGAACCTGGGAGGTGGAGGTTGCCGTGAGTGGAGATCATATGACACACCAGGCTGGGAGACAGAGCGAAACTCCATCAGAAAACAAAACAAGACAAAAATGTGCCCTGCCTTTGCTAGGTTCTAGTTTAATTACTGTAGTTTGAGACACTGAATCTGCATTTTCTTAAGCTCCCTAGGTGACCCAGAGTACTTTCAGAGTTGAGAACCAGAGGATTGAAGATGTACTTGCTCTGAGTCTTGAAATATCTATAGATTCACACAGGAAAAAAAAGGGGTAAAATATTCTGAATGGACATGAGAACATAAGAACAGCAGTCAGATAGGTAGGCAGACAGAGGTGTGGGGCAACTCATGTGCAGGCATGGAACCTTGTAATTTCAGAATTGGAAGTAACCATAAAAATTGTTGGGCCAGGTGCTCATGCCTGTAATCCCAGCACTTTGCGAAGCTGAGGTGGAAGGATTGCTTGAAGCCAGGAGTTTGAGGCTAGCCTGGGAAACATAGCAAGACACTCTTTCTACAAAAGTAAAAATAGCCAGGCTTGGTGGTACAGCCCTATAGTTCCAGCTACTGAGGAGGCTGAGGTGGGAGAACTGCTTGAGCCCAGGAGTTAGAGGTTGTAGTGAGCCCAGATCATGCCACTGCCTTCCAGCCTGGGCAGTAGAACAAGATCCTATCTCAGAAACAAAACAAAACAAAACAAAACTCGGCCAGGCGCGGTGGCTCACGCCTATAATCCCAGCACTTTAGGAGGCTGAGGCAGGTAGATTACCTGAGGTCAGGAGTTCAAGAGCAGCCTGGCCAACATGGAGAAACCCTATCTCTAATAAAAATGCAAACATTAGCCAGGTGTGGTGACACACACCTGTAGTCTCAGCTACTTGGGAGGCTGAGGCAGGACAATCACTTGAACCCCGGAGGCAGAGGTTGCAGTGAGCTGAGATTATGCAGCTGCACCCAGCTTGGGCAAGAGTGAGACTCCATCTCAAAACAAAACTCTGTGTTTACGTGTCTCCTACTGCGTTCATCATTACTTCTGTTAAAAGAGTTGTTCATATACATATATATATTAATATAGTATTTATCATTTATGTAATGTATTATAGATGTGTGACATGTGTATATAAAGTTGGTATATGAGAACTTTCATCTGACTTATTTTGAGTTTCATAATAATTCTATGAGGCCATGAAAATCATTGACCCGATTTTATAGCTGAGGAAACTGAAGTCATTGAAGGTCAGTGACTTTGGCAGCTGCTGGAGATGCGCCAGGAGACAGAAGTGGGAGAGAAGAAGAAAGATCACTTGAGGGACTTCCATTTCAGATGAGAGTAGGGATTTTTATTCCTATTGATAACCTCCCTGAGAATGGGTAAAAATGATGGAAGAAATATGAAAAATTTCTTATAGAGAGACTAGAATATTGTGAGGAATGACAAGACCAGTGTCTAGAAGGAAGGAGCACAGAAAGGTGAGCAGAAACTTCACAGCTTACTTTTGCCCTGTGAGCATTTGCTTATCAGGATGAATCAGCTGCTGAACTGAGACAGGGAGAGAGGCTAGCAGAGGGGAAAACCCAAGGCACTCTGCATCAAGAAAAGACGACAAATGTTTCCCTCATCATCAGGGGAACCAGAAGTCAGCTGTTCCCCACTTCCCAGCTTTGTGGAGTTGTAGGAAGAGTTGTCTTGCTGCTGAGAGACGGAGGAGTGAAGGAAAAAAGGGCATCTCCGATTTTATAAACCTAGTGACCACCCTTGCTAGGAATTGAATTTAACATGGTTTTATACCAGCAACGTCCCAGGAATTTAGTAAATGCAAATGTAAAATCTCAGTAGAGGAAAGAACTTACTTCTAAGAACCCTAAAAATTGTTCAAGGGCAATGAAAAGCATACAATCAAAGATGGCTAATCACATTTTCAATGACAACCGGCAAAATAAAAGATGACGTAAACTAACCTCTAATGACTTTGAATATTTGAATTAACAGACATAGATTATTATAAAGAATGATTATTATATTTAAAAAAAATTTTTTTATAGAGACAGGGTTTCACCATGTTGGCCAGGATGGTCTTGATCTGACCTCGTGATCTGCCCACCTCAGCCTCCCAAAGTGTTGGGATTACAGGCGTGAGCCACTGCACCTGCCCAATTGTTATGTTTTAAAACATAAGACAATCAAAAATATGATAAAAGATAATTATAAATTAGATCATAGCAGATTTGAAAAAAAAAAAACAAAACAAAAAGGAACTTACTTTATTTTTGTAGAGACAGTCTCTTTCTGTTGGCCAGGCTGGTTTCGAATGCCTAGTCTCAAGCAATCCTCCCACCTTGGCCTCCCAAAATGCTGGGATTACAGGCATAAGCCACCACACCTGGCTAAAAGGGAACTTCTATGAAGGAAAAGTTTAATAACTGAAATTAAAAATTCAATGTAATAGATGAGCTTGGAAACCAATTGAAGACAGTTGAAGAGAAAGTTACAGATTTAGAAGATAGGTCAGAAGGACTTGTCTATAATACTACACAGATAAAAACATGGAAAATATGGTAGCTAAGTTAAAAGACGTGAATGATAAAATAAGATGGTCTAACATATATTTAATCAAAGTTCCAATTGAAGGCCGGGCGCAGTGGCTCACACCTGTAATCCCAGCACTTTTGGAGGCTGAGGAGGGTGGATCACGAGGTCAGAAGTTTGAGCCCAGCCTGGCCAACATGGTGAAAACTCGTCTCTACTACAAATACAAAAAGTAGCAGGGTGTGATGGCAGGCGCCGGTAATCCCAGCTATTTGTGAGGTTAAGGAAGGAGAATCGTTTGAAACCAGAAGGCGCACGTTGCAGTGAGCCAAAATCGCACCACTGTACACCAGCATGGGCAAAAGAGTGAAACTCCATCTGAAAAAACACTTCCAATTAAAAAGAAGAGATAATTGGCAGAGTCAATATATGAAGAAATAATGATAGTAAATTTTCTTTAACAGATGAAATACTTTAATCCATAGATTAAAGCTTGGTGTCAGAGTAGTGTTGGTTTTGTCTTGATCCACCTCTGTCACAGAGTGACTTTGCCTGATTGTCAGCATTCTATGAAATTATTATGTTTGACGGGAGAACGCCACAGCCTGGCTGTGTGCTCCAGGCCAGCTCTTGGTATCCAGGGCTGCTTTCCTCTTTTTCAGATTAATAAATCCCTAGTTAAATAACATTTATTTATTTGTTTGTTTGTTGTTTGTTTATTATTTGAGATGGAGTCTCGCTCTGTCGCCAAGCTGGAGTGCAGTGGTGCGATCTCGGCTCACTGTAACCGCCTCCCAGGTTCAAGCAATTCTTCTGCTACAGCCTCCCAAGTAGCTGAGACTACAGGCGAGTGCCACCACACCCAGCTAATTTTTGTGTTTTTAGTAAAGACGGGGTTTCACCATGTTGGCCAACATGGTCTTGATCTCTTGACCTCATGATCTGCCCGACTCAGCCTCCTAAGTTGCAGGGATTACAGGCGTGAGCCACCACGCCCAGCCTATAAGTGGGCATCTTAATAATTCTTATCTAGAAGATGGCAAGAACAGATTGCGGCTGAAACTGTAACCAGTGAGAGCAGTCACTCATTAGCTAGGATAGGAAGATACTTGGTCATTTTTGTGGTCTGGATGACATTCTTGCTTTTGTCTGTGTTCCAACTTGGTGACAGAGTAGCCTTGGTTTTGTCTTGCTCCACCTCTGTCACAGGATGACCTTGCCTGATTGTCAGCGTTCTATGAAATTATTGTGTTTGATGGGAAAACGCCACAGCCTGGCTGTGTGCGCCAGGCCAGTTCTTGGTATCCGGGGCTGCTTTCCTCATTTTCAGCTTGAACGCTGTCAGGGAGAGTCCTTTGCCCTTGAGCCAACTGACAGAGTTGTCAGGGAAAGCAACTTCAGTGTTTTGTGCACATTCCAAGAAACCATGTGATTTCAGCTGCAGAGTGGACATGACGTGCTTGTCTCTACTTTTCCCTGCCTTCTCACCTCTACCTTAGCTAAGCCGGATTTTCAACCGTTCCCTTGCTTAGATTCTTCAAATTTAATCTTTAAATTTAATTTAAATTTTTTGGTTTTGCACAATCAATGTGGCTTTTGAGACAGAATTTTTCTTTGACCGTGTATTTTTATTTATGAGGTTAGAAACAAATTTGGTAAAACAGAGGGTTTGATTTTGGGGGCTCAAATGAGTTTGCAAATGTTTAGTAGCAGGGCCATTTCCCATGAAATGTCTTTATTCATATATTCCATGTTCCCCATTAGCATGAATCACTGACTCCACTGTGACACTCATAAAAACGAAGGCAGCTGCTCCCTGAACAAGGTGCTTGGTGTGAGTGAAGTATTTTAATATCCACTGATGAAAGACACATACAACAGGGAAAAAACTTCAGTGCCTGTTTCCTACTTTTCCAGCCAGAAGGTCTGCTAAAATGTTGTGGCTGTAGCTTAACAGCTGTGAATAATTTTATTCTGTTACCAGAAATTCCATCCTTTTCCCTGCCCTGGTTTTCGTTCCCTCCTGGTGGTTTGAGCCTCTGCTCCCGGGGTCCACCTGGAGCACTTGCCCTGCTTTGGGATGACCTCATTCAGCCCTCCAGTTGCCATGGCAGCACCAGGAGTTTGGAGGAATATGCTTTCCTTTCTGTGGTTTTGTTGCTTTCAAGGTCTGGGCAGTTCTTTCCTCTGGGGTGACTGATTCAGGATCTTTTTGGTTAGCATTCACATCAAAGAGACTCATTTAGTTTTCCAGCCACTTTTCTTTCCACATGGATGTCTAACCCCCTACCCTCCATGTTGGCTTTTCAGAAGATTCAGATACTCTCATTCAGAGCTTTAAAGCTTGGGCTTTAAAGTTTGGGCTTTTGCATGTTTACTGACAAACAATCCACAGCGGGCCCATGTCCAGACCTTCAAATGCTGGGTAGGCACCACCTGGTCCACTGTAGTTTAGTCATGGAGAAAGTTCTGGGTTCCTGTTACCAGTTGGAACTTTCTAGATGGCTGCAGTGACTCCAGAGAGAGTGAGGCTGGAAACTCTGGGAACTTTCCAAGTCTGGCTGCCTGCTCTTTCTCCAGCCTGTCCCGATGTTCTTCTACCTTCTCTGACTGTCTGATTGAGATAAGAATTTTAAGAGCCTGAGCCCAGATCCCAGCATGATAATACCCAGGTTAAGAGTAGGAATGGGGCTGGGAGTGGTGGCTCACGCCTGTAATCCCAGCACTTTGGGAGGCTGAGGCAGGGGGATCATTTGAGGTTGGGAGTTCGAGACCAGCCTGGCCAACCGGTAAAACCTTGTCTCTACTAAAAAAAAAAAATACAAAAATTAGCCGACCATGGTGGCGCAAGCTGTAATCCCAGCAACTCAGGAGGCTGAGGCAAGAGAATGGCTTGAACTTGGGAGGTGGAGGTTGCAGTGAGACCATATCATATCAGTGCACCCCAGCCTGGGTGACAGAGTAAGACTCTTCTCAAAAAAAAAAAAAAAAAAAAGAGGCATAGGAATGAGCACCTGGTGGCTCACGCTTATAATCCCAGCTACTCAGGAAGCTGAGGCGGGATGGGTTGCTTGAGACTAGGAATTCAAGAGCAGCTTGCGTTAAATAACCATAGTTAATACTTTCTTTTTCTTTTTTCTTTTGAGACAGAGTCTCCCTCTGTCACGAGGCAGGAGTGCAGTGGCGCAATCTCAGCTCACTGCAACCTCCCCGTCCCAGATTCAAACAATTCTCTGCCTCAGCCTCCCAGGTAGCTGGGACTACAGGTGCCCCCCACCACACCTGACTAATTTTTGTAGTTTTGGTAGAGACGGAGTTTCACCATCTTGGCCAAGCTGGTCTTGAACTCCTGACCTCATGATCCACCCGCCTCAGCCTCCCAAAGTGCTGGGATTACAGGTGTGAGCCACCACACTCGGCTGTTTCTTGGATTCTTACACTAGCACTCAGCCATCATCCCCAAACTATGTCCACACTCCCAACACAATTTAGTCCGTACCTCTGCCTAGGTGGGAGGGCGCTACGTGAGCTGCACTGCATGGGTAAAGTCTGTGCACAGGAGTGCAATATCACGCCTCCTACAGAGGCAGCCCCATGTGCAGAAGGTCACTGGGAACTGTGTTTGACTGTCATCGGCTGCAGTACACGTGTCCGAGTAATGCTGGAGGACAGGTCGGGCTCAGCTGACAGAGGAAGATGCTCCTTCCCACACCACCTGGAAGAAGAGCTTGCCCTAAGCTCCATACTCTTAAATTCAGTGGCTTACATGGCAGCCTCACCTGGATGTTGCACAGATATTGAACCTAGGAGGTCCAACAAGAAACTGCTGGTTTTCCCTCTGGAATGTAGTCTTCCCACCCCCTGTTCCTGCAGGACTTTCTGCTTTAGTCAGGACAGCAGAGTCCATTAAAGCAGTGGGTCAGGCCTTACACAGGGCTTCACCCTGGAGTTCTCGCTTTTCCCCAAACCCACGTTCCCTCCCTTGCAAGCCCTGAAAATTTAACCTCAGGCTGGGCGCAGTGGCTTATGCCTGTAATCCCATCACTTTGGGAGGCCAAGGTGGGGGGATCACGAGGTCAGGAGATCCAGACAAGCCTGGGCAACAGAGTGAAACCCTGTCTCTACTAAAAATAAAAAAATTAGCTGGGTGTGGTGGCGGGCGCCTATAATCCCAGCTACTTGGGAGGCCGAGGCAGGAGAATTGCTTGAACCTGGGAGGCGGAGGTTGCAGTGAGCTGAGATCACACCGTTACACTCTAGCCTGGGTGACAGAGGGAGACTCCGTCTCAAAAAAAAAATTAAGGCCGGGCGTGGTGGCTCATCCCTGTAATCCTAGCGCTTTGGGAGGCTGAGGTGGATGGATCACCTGAGGTCAGGAGTTCGAGACCAGCCTGGCCATCATGGTGAAACCCCATCTTTAAAAAAAATAAAAATAAAAATAAAAAAGAAGAAGAAAAAAAATTAAATTAAATTAAATAAATTTTTAAAAGCCCCAAATAGACTCTGAGAGACTAAAGATGCAAAGGATGTATATTTTAATTCCTTTAGCAACCACTAAAAAATAAATAAGAATAATGTGAAGAGGTAGCTAAAAAGTCAATAAATAAATTGAAATGGAATTATACATGATATTCAACTAATACAAAAGAAAACAGGAAGGAGAAATGGGGGCTGGGAAAACATGACAACCAGAAAACTTAACAGTCTCCAAGAGGGCAGAAACCTTTGATATGTAAGAGAGGAGAGGTGGACAGAGTTAACACCACAGAGCCAGGCGAGGAGGCTCATACCTGTAATCCCTGCACTTTGGAAAGCTGAGGCAGACAGATCACCTGAGGTCAGGAGTTCAAGATCAGCCTGACCAACACGGAGAAACTCCGTCTCTACTAAAAATACAAAATTAGCCAGGCGTGATGGCACATGCCTGTGATCCCAGCTACTTGGGAGGCTGAGGCAGGACAACTGCTTGAATCCCAGAGGCAGAGGTTGTGGTGAGCTGAGATCACACCATTGCAGTCCAGCCTGGGCAACAAGAATGAAACTCCATCTCAAAAAATAAAATAAAATAAATCAACACCACGGAGCATCTCACATTTTCCAGTACCCTGCTAGGCACTTGTACATATGGCATTTTATTTCATCTTCCATTATTCATTGATGGACTCATGCCTTTGCCTTTGGAGCTCTCAACAGGCCAATGTCAAAACCACAACACGAAACACTACATCAATAAAAGCAAGCAAGTCATCAATGTGATCAGAGCATTCTCTCCCTACAGACCTATTTATGTGGGAAACGACTTTATAACCAGAAGACTGCTTGCAGATTACACAATTAGCACCTTAGAATTATATTGTGAAGAGAACCAGGATACTTCTTTTGCTCTCTGAAACCGTGGGAAAAACACTGGAAATCCATTGACTGATTACATTCTCTTTTTCCCATTTAAACCAGTTTGGCTTTCCAAACCCCTTGCCACAGCCATGCACAACACTTGGCTGTGTATCTCCAGATTTTTCCAAATGTTCATGCAAATATACATGCATACATTTCAGCCTTTGTTTATTATAAAAATGAGAGCATTAATATATACACTTATGCCATTTTATTTCCACTTAAAACACCAGGTATGCCAGGAGTTGTGGCTCACGCCTTTAATCCCAGCACCTTGGGAGGCCGAGGCAAGCAGGTCACCTGAGGTTGGGAGTTCAAGACCAGCCTGGCCAACATAGTGTAACTCCGTCTCAAAAAAAAGCAAAAACAAAAACAAAAAAACACCAGGTATATCAGGTTCCAGAGAAGACCCATATAGATTTTCTCACTTCTTTGCAGATCTGTAATACTCCCATACACAGATGATAACAAGAAAGAGTATTTCATTCCTTTATTTAATCATTTCTTTACTTAGAGATGGGGCCTCGCTATGTCACCCAAGCTGCTCCTGGGCTCCTGGGCTCTAGTGATCCTCCCACTGTGGCTTCCCAAAGTGGTGGGATTCCTGGTGTAAGCCACGGCACCTGCCTCACTCCTTTTTCTTTCTTGCCTGCTTTCTGGCTTTCTCGCTTTCTATCTGCCTTTTTTTCTTTTTTGGAGTCTCATTCTGTCACCTAGGCTGGAGTGCAGTAGCATTGTCTCCGCTCACTGCAAACTTTGCCTATCGGGTCCAAGCAATTCTTCTGCCTCAACCTCCTAAGTAGCTAGGATTATAGGCACCTGCCACCACACAGGCTAAGTTTTGTATTTTTAGTAGAGATGGGGTTTCACCATGTTGGCCAGGATGGTCTCGATCTCTTGAATCTCTTCATGAATCCCATAAGAACACAGAGCTCCTGAGGCTTGGAGTCTCATCTCACTCCTCAGCTCCTCCAGCTCCTCAGCTCCTAATCTTTTCATGCTCTCTTAAGCATCTTCTAGAACATCAGAACATCATAGCTCTAGAATGCAAACCCAATTTTGCCACTCTCTTCCTTAAGACCTTTCAATGACCTATTTCCATATTTTCATATAACATCTCAGTAATGTGCAGACAGTGATCTTTCTAAAAAGGAAATGAAAAACTTCCAATGGCTTTCTTTCTCAGGCAGAGCGATCTTTCTAAAATGGAAATGAAACCACAGCACCCTCCACTATAAATATATATTGTGGGTTTTTTGGCTTTTTTGTTTTGTTTTTGTTTGAGACGGAGTTTTGGTCGTCCCCCAGGCTGGAGTACAGTGGTGCAATCTCTGCTCACTGTGACCTCCACTTCTGGGATTCAAGCGATATCTTGCCTCAGGCTCCCTACTGGGATTACAGGCACCCACCACCACACTTGGCTTATTTATTTATTTATTTATTTTTCTGAGACAGAGCCTCACTCTGTTGCCCGGAGTGGAGTGCAGTGGCGCGATCTCGGCTCACTACAGCCTCCACCTACCAGGTTCAGGTGATTCTCCTGCTTCAGCCTCCCCAGTAGCTGGGACTACAGGTGAGCACCACCACACCTGGCTAATTTTTGTATTTATCATAGAGATGGGGTTTCGCCATGTTGGTCAGGCTGATCTTGAACTTCTGACCTCAGGTAATCCGCCCACCTCAGCCTCCCAAAGTGCTGGGATTATAGGTGTGAGTCCACTTTCTTTAGGCTTCCTAGTGAGATATTTCCCGATTGTTTAAGATAGGTTATTTATGAGATCGTCTTCTTTAAAGGCACAATTGAAGGGAAAGGTAAAACATAAATTCTTCTCATTCTTTCTCTGCCAGATCCCATCCTTCCCAAAGGCCCGGGTACTTACAGCACATGTACACATACACTGTGTCACCAACCGAATGTGCTGAGGAACTGGACCATGGTTAGCTCCTGTGAAACCAGGAACATCTCTCTGGGGGTAGCACTCCACTATCACCTGTCAAAAATTTCAGCACAGGCTAGGCGAGGTGGCTCACGCCTGTAATCCCATCACTTTGGGAGGCTGAGGCAGGCGGATCAAGAGGTCAGGAGATCTAGACCAATCTGATCAACATAGTGAAACCTCATGTCTACTAAAAATACAAAAATTAGCCAGGCATGGTGGCACGCACCTGTAGTCGCAGGTACTCAGGAGGCTGAGGCAGGAGAATCACTTGAACCCAGGAGGCGGAGTAGGCAGTGAGCTGAGACCACACTGTTGCACTCCAGCCTGGGTGACAGAGTGAGCCTCCATCTCAAAAAAAAAAAAGAATTTCAGTATAAATTTCTTCTGAAACAAGGGCCTAAGAATGTAACTCAGAATTCTATGTGTCTTAGGAGCTTAGAAAAGAGAGAAGGCCATTGGTTGCTTTTTGCTTTTTCAAAGAGAAGGATCAGGGCTCCAGCTAACAGAGGTGCAATAGTGTCTCGCTGGGATCTTGTTTGGGAACTTGCCCAGATTCCAGCAGCTTCCTCTTGTCTGCTTGCTGTGACTATTTCAAGTATAAAAGAATAAGCAAAAGGGCCGGGCGCGGTGGCTCACGCCTATAATCCCAGCACTTTGGGAGGCCGAGGTGGGTGGATCATGAGGTCAAGAGATCGAGACCATCCTGGCCAACATGGTAAAACCCCGTCTCTACTAAAAAACACAAAAGTTAGCCTGGCGTGGTGGCACATGCCTGTAGTCCCAGCTACTTGGAAACTGAGGCAGGAGAATCGCTTGAACCCGGGAGGCGGAGGTTGCAGTGAGCTGAGGCTTCACCAATGCACTCCAGCCTGGCGACTGCGCAAGACTCTGTCTCAAAAAAATAAAATAAAATAAAATAAGCAAACGGCAAAGAAAGCCATAGCCTCTTTTCTTTTTCTCCCCTAGTAAGCCAGAAAGGAGCCTCTAGAACTTTACTAAGCTCTTCCTCTGCTTGAAAGGTCTGAGGCTTGGGATTTTCAGTGGAGGCAGCCTTTTACTAAACAGCTGTCTCTGTGTCTGACTTAAAAAAGAGAAAAAAAGTCCTGCACCCAGGACCTAACTCATTCTTCCAACTACTTCCAAACGGCCTGCGGGAGTCTGAAGGAGGCCCTTCTGTAGGGCTGAGTGACATCGGGCCTCTCCTCTCCCTCCCCTCTCCCTCCTCCCACTCCCTGAGCAGCACCAGGTCCGTTCTGAGGTTGAAAATGGAATCGCCATCTGTATATTGGTCAGAGAAAGTCACTTTGCTCACTATTAGTTAATAATTTATCTTTGCCAAAGAAATTAAGGTTTACAATGTAGTACTGTAATATTGGTCTTCATAGACTATGGTCTCATAGGCCTTAGCTCAGGAGCTCTGGATAGAATTAGTCTCAAGTGAGGACTTTTTTTTTTGAGACAGAGTCTCACTCTGTCACCCAGGCTGAAGTTCAGTGGCAGGATCTCAGCTTACCGCAACCTTCGCCTCTTGGGTTCAAGGGATTCTCTAGTGAGGACATTTTAATACCACAGTTAAGAAGCAGATAGAAGATTGGGTCGCCTTACCCTGAAATATGTTGCTATTTTTCACAATGAGAAATAGAAAGGTTGAGTAATTTGCCCAGATATACAGAGGTGAAGCTAGCATTAAAATCCTGGTGTGGGCACGGCACAGTGGCTCATGCCTATAATCCCAGCACTTTGGGAGGCCAAGGTGGGAGGATCACCTAGGGTCAGCAGTTTGAGACCAGCCTGGCCAGCCAGGTGAAACCCCATCTTTACTAAAAAATACAAAAGTTAGCCAGACATGGTGGTGGGCGCCTGTAATCCCAGCTACTCTGGAGGCTGAGGCAGGAGAATCACTTGAACCCAGGAGGTGAACATTGCAGTGAGCCAAGATTGCACCATTGCACTCCAGCTTGGGCAATACAGCAAGACTCCATCTCAAAAAAAAATTATAATAAAGTCCTGGTGTGTTATCAAAACATCATTGTACTCTGCAGTTTTCCAACATATTTTGTCATATTTCTGCAGTCCCAGGAATATGGGTAGGGCCATTATCATAACTAAGATTTTGGCGTTTAATAGATGATGAAACTGAGGTCCATAGAAATTAACCGACTTGCCTAAGACCAAACAGATGCTTAGACAGACCCAGTTCTCCTTGTTCCCAGACCAGGATATTCCATCCTATTACACGTCATCTATGCAGGATGGTGTTAGCACTTAGCTTCCTGTCTAGAAAAAGATGCTGCTGTTGACGCTGACCACCTCCTTGCCCCAGATCCAGGAGCACAGTGGTCCCTCAGGGATTCACACCCATCCCTGTTCTGAGGATAAACAGGATCAGTCTAGGCACATTGGCTCACACCTATAATCCCAGCACTTTCAGAGGCTGAAGCAAGAGGATTGCTTGAGGCCAGGAGATTGAGACCAGCTGGGGAAACACAGTGAGACTCCATCTCAACAAAAGCATTTAAAAAAAAAATTAGCTGGCATAAGCCAGGTGTCGTGGCTCACGCCTATAATCCCAGCACTTTGGGAGGCCGAGGGGAGTAGATCA
>NW_016107390.1:5570352-5580339 GCF_001604975.1 Cebus imitator
ATCTCGGCTCACTGCAACCTTTGCCTCCCGGGTTTAAGCGATTCTCCTGCCTCAGCCTCCCAAGTAGCTGGGATTACAGGCTCCCGCCACCACACCCAGCTAATTTTTGTATTTTCAGTAGAGACAGGGGTCCACCATGTTGGCCAGGCTGGTCTCGAACTCCTGATCTCAGGTGATCTGCCCACCTTGGCCTCCAAAGTGCTGAGATTACAGGTGTGAGCTACTGTACCCAGTCCCCTTCTTGAAATTTAAACAAAAAACTTGCTGGTGGGAAATCTTGCAGTCTTGGGGAAAATATTTTCTGAGGCATCCCTCTAAGTAGTCTTCTCCTCCCAGAAGCTCTTACACGCCCAGACGCCCCCTGTTGCCTCCACTGTATGGATTGTCACAGATCAAAACGGAGAATGTACCGTCTATCCCTCCAAATTCGAGACTCTTTCCTATTCACCAAATGCCATCATAGATTGTCCTTTTAGAAATCAAGCCATGGCATCCCGGAGTGAAGGCAAACAGGCTGCCTCCAGCTCCTCTCAAGTATCAGGGAGATAATTTGAGGTCCTACTGGCGGGGCACAGTGGCTCATGCCTGTAATCCCAGCACTTTGGGAGGCTGAGGTGGGTGGATCACTTGAGGTCAGGAGTTTGAGACCAACCTGGCCAACATGGCAAAACCTCATCTCTACTAAAAATACAAAAATTAGCTGGGCATGGTGGCACGGGCCTGTAATCCCAGCTACATGAAAGGCTGAGGCAGGAGAATCGCTTGAACCCCGTAGGTGGAGGTTGCAGTCAGGCGAGAACGCAACTCCATCCTGGGCACTTGAGGTCAGGAGTTTGAGATTCAAAAAACCAAAACCATTTAAGGTCCTACCTCACAGTTCCCACAGTCCACTGTCAGAGTGCCTTGTCTCCCTTCATGAGTCAGCTTTGCAGGTGTTTGTGTCTTATCCAAGGGGATGAAAAAAGATGTTCTGACACCAATAACTAACACAAGTCTGGAAAACAATTTGGAAACTGGATTGGAGAAGGCAGCAGACACAAATGGAGTTCTAAGATCCTGAGCAAATTCTTGCTTTCTGCCCCTCTTGCATGTATTGTAATGTACTCCTAAGAAATCTGGCCATTAGCTCTGCAGCTGCTAAGACACCTCCACTTTGAGAATCTTCAAGGCTGGAAAAAGAAGGCAGCACCAGTCAGCAACGTGCCCTGAAGGTCAGCACTTTGGGAATCTTCCCAGCCAGACTCCAGCCATGTTTCTTCAGGAAACATAGGATTTGGAACCTGACAGCTTGAATGGAACATTCAACATTTGGATTCTGAAAAAAATCCAAATGTTCTTGAGGAACATTTGCTATAGATAAAAATTTTATTTTAAATAATAAGAATGTGGAAGGCTGACCGTATTTTACATTAATATTATCAGACATGTTTATGTTTAACTTTTCTTTTCTTTTTTTTTTTTTTTTTGAGATGGAATTTTGCTTTTGTTGCCCGGGCTGGAGTGCAGTGGCGTGATCTTGACTCACCGCAACCTCTGCCTCCTGGGTTCAAGAGATTCTCCTGCCTCTGCCTCCTGAGTGGCTGGGATTACAGGGCTCATGTGCCACCATGCCTGGCTAATTATGTATTTTTTGAAGAGACAGGGTTTCTCCATGTTGGTCAGGCTGGTCTGGAACTCCCAACCTCAGGTGATCTGCCTCCCAGATGATTTTGACCTCCCAGATGATTTTGACCTCTCAGGTGATTTTGACCTCCCAGAGTGCTGGGATTACAGGCATGAGCCACTGTGCCCAGCCTGTTTAACTTTTCTGATACACATGAAATCTGACTGGCTCTGGCTCATTACCTGCAACATTTCCTTTCCACAGTAACCAGGACACAGCACCTACCCTTCCTGCGTGGCAACACTGGATCATTCCTTTCTGGTTTCTGTTCTCTGCATTAACTGGACCATTTGCTACTTGTGTCTAATCTGATCTAAGTTAAAGCATACCTAGTAAAATGCCCTAACAGGAAATGGTATCCCAGAATTAAATTATTTACATCATGGAATGGAGTAACCTAATGCTTCCAAGGAAGACTGCCAAGCATTTTTCCCTCTTTCAGTCCCCTTTCTATGAATTGACTTTATATATTTTTTTCTGACTAGTAAAATTATTAAAACATTCCTCCTTTGGTTTAATAAATTAGCTTTACAATCTTAATTACCGCTAGGCATGGTGGCTCACGCCTGTAATCCCAGCATCGGGAGGCTGAGGTGGGTGGATCACTTGAGGTCAGGAGTCTGAGACCAGCTTGGTCGACAGAGCAAAATCCCTTCTGTACTAAAAATACAAAAAATTAGCTAGGTGTGGCGGCATGCATCTGTAGTCCCAGCTACTCAGGAGGCTGAGGCAGGATAATTGCTTGAACCTGGGAGGCAGAGGTTGCGGTGAGTGAGAGTGTACCACTGCAATCCAGCCTGGGTAACAGAGTGAGACACCAAAAAAAAAATAATAAAGATTGAAAAAATTAAATAAATTAAATCTTTTTTTTTTTTTTTTTAAAGACGGGGTTTCACCATGTTGGTCAACTGGTCTTGAACTCCCGACCTCAGGTGATCCGCCTTCCTTGGCCTCCAAATTGCTTGGATTACAGGCGTGAGCCACCATGCCCGGCCTAAATTAAATCTTAATTACCATGAAGACTTGTGAGGCTCTTCACTTTTTTCAAAATACAGTACTGAAATATTCAATGCAACATTGTTTGAATACTGAAAAAAAGGTAATCTAAATGTCATTAAGAAATAAGTATATTATGACACATGCATTTTTAAAAAAGATAAATATATTAATATCTAGGTATTTATAGAAAATACATAGATATCAATAATGATGTTGAAATTATATGCAGATTGAAAAAATTATATATAAAAAAGGTGCTCAAATTATATGCAGCTTGAAAAAATTAGTTGCACAAATTGTGTTTTCAAAAACTCTCAGAAAACAACCTGGTAACGGAGGAAATTAGGATTAGGGGTACTAATCAAGAGACTTGAAATTGACCCATAGTGTTGGACTTTTTATGTGGGAATATATTTGTGTGCTATTTGCATAATTAAATAAAAATAAAACATTGTATAAAAACGTGGTTTTATAATAACCTCACAGATGCCTGGAAGGCATCACTGAGGGCGTTAAAGCATGGAGGAGCTGCCCTCTTGTGGAGCTTTTGGAGTAGTTTTTAGATAGTTACTCCTGGATCAAAGAATTTACTGTGTGTTTTCATTCACAGAACACTGGAGTGCCAATTTTAGAGTTAGAGATCAATCACTCATGTTTGTCCTGTGAGAAAAAAGACAATAAAGGTATAGTGGCTTTCCAAAGGTCACTTGGAGTTTTAGGCAAGTTATAATTTCAGACCAAGTCTTCTGATTCCTAGCTGTAGGTTTTTGTTTTTGTTTTTGAGATGGAGTCTCACTCTGTCATCCAGGCTGGAGTACCATCTCAGCTCACTGCAACCTCCCATTTTTGGGTTCAAACGATTCTCATGCCTCAGCCTCCCAAGTAGCTGGGACTACAGGCGCACACCACTACGCCCAACTAATTATATTTGTGTGTGTGTGTGTGTGGTATTTTTAGTAGAGACGGGGTTAGTAGTAGAGATCGGGTTTTACTGTTAGCCAGGATGGTCTCAATCTTTTTCTTTTCCTTTCTCTTCCTTTCCTTTTCTTTTTCCTTTTTCTTTCTCTCTCTCCCTTTTTTCTTTCTTTCCTTTCCCTTCTTTTTTTTCAGGGTCTTTCTCTGTCATCCAGGCTGGAGGGCAGTAGCACAAACAAAGATTGTCTTTTCTCTTCTTTTTCTCTTTCTTTTCCTTCCTTCCTTGCCTTTCTTTCCCTTTTCTTTCCTTTCCTTCCCTTTTTTTTTTCAGGGTCTTTCTCTGTCATCCAGGCTGGAGGGCAGTAGCACAAACAAAGATTGTCTTTTCTCTTCTTTTTCTCTTTCTTTTCCTTCCTTCCTTGCCTTTCTTTCCCTTTTCTTTCCTTTCCTTCCCTTTTTTTTTTCAGGGTCTTTCTCTGTCATCCAGGCTGGAGGGCAGTGGCACAATCGCAGCTCACAGCAGCCTCAATGTACTGGGCTTCAGTGATCCTCCCACCTCGGCCACAGGAGTAGCTGGGATTACAAGCACATGCCACGACACCTGGCTAATTAAAACAATTTGTGTGTGTGTGCGTGTAAAGATGAGATCTCAGTATGCTACCCAGCCTGGTCTCGAACTCCTGAGCTCAAGCAATCCTCCCAGCTTGACCTCACAAAGTGGTAGGATTAGAGGTGTGAGCCAATGTGCCTGGCCTTTTTCTGATGTTACTAGCAAGTGATGCACAAAACCCAAATGTATGGATCCACTGGGTATTGCAAAATAATATGATCTTTTCTTAATTATTAGAACACTATAAAGAGATATTTCCTTCATCTGCCATTTGATTATCCAGTTGTACTGTTCCTAAAGACAGAAAAAATGTTCTTTTGCTTTCTTTTCTTTTTTTCCAATTATCACAAACTTAGCACTTTTGCTTTATTTTCGAGTTTTCAACGCAATGAATACTCCATCATCCTCCAAGGCGACTAAATATTCTTAATGTGTATGATGGGTTTTAATGAATTGCAGTCATCTTCTTTGAAGACCAAAGTTTCCCACATTTGCACAGCAGGGGCCCCTTTAAGCTGGCTCTTGAATCTTTCTGAAACTACCTAGCAGCCTTTGTTGACCTTTATTTTATTTTTTAATTTTTTTGAGATGGAGTTTTGCTCTTGTTGCCCAGGCTGAAGTGCAATGGCACAATCTCGGCTCACTACAACCTCTGCCTCCTGGGTTCAGGTGAGTCTCCTACCTCAGCCTCCCAGGTAGCTGGAATTACAGGCATGCACCACCACGCCAAGCTAATTTTGTATTTTTAGTAGAGACAGGGTTTCACTATGTTGTCCAGGCTGGTCTCAAATTCCTGACTGCAGGTGATCAACCCACCTTGGCCTCACAAAGTCTTGGGATTACAGGCATGAGACCCTGCACTCAGCCCGTCTATTTGTTTTGACAAGATGTCTTAGGCTTATCATTTACATTTCCTGCCACAGACTACTGTCCCTCAAATTCTCATTTTAATGGAAAATAAAATGGAACTTTAAAACCACAAGCTGATGTGCTAAATATGCTGTTATGAATTTGTATTAGACATACTGGTACAAATTCATGAATGTGTACATTCACACATACCTACATGTATTCAATATACATTCATGAGTTACTAAGTCCAAATCAAACATAGCCATCAGGATTTTTTCTTTTTTTTTTCCAAAAAATTACATGTACTGTATTCCCTAACTCCTTTTTCTCACATTAAGAACCCCGGTTCTAGGCTGGGTGCCGTGGCTTATGCCTGTAATCCCAGCCCTCTTGGGAAGCTGAGGCTGGTGGCTTACCTGAGGTTAAAAGGCCAGCCTGGCCAACATGATGAAACCCCATCTCCACTAAAAATACAAAAATCAGCTGGGCATGGGGGAGCACACCTGTAATCCCAGCTATTTGGGAGGCTGAGGCAGGAGAAATTGCTTGAACCTGGAAGGCGGAGGTTGCAGTGAGCTGAGGTTGCGTCACTGCACTCCAGCCTGAGTGACAGAGTGAGAGTCCATCTTGAAAAAAAAAAAAAAAAAAAGAAACCTGATTCTCAAGAAAACAGGATGATTTAAAATATCCCATAAATAAATGGTCACTCCATTTTCTTTGGTCATAAAGTATAATCATGAAAAAAGCCTGATCGTCATCTTACATTTCACCTGGTTTTGCCTAGCCAAAAAGTTCACTTATTTTAAAGTATTACGTTATCTATGTCTTGGTGTTAGCTGCTGCTTAGGTACCAGAGTTCGCTTTTAAAATATTGTTTCACGTATCTAAAATAAAACATTTTCTAAAATTATAGGTTTTGTTGTTGTTTCAGATTCCTGTTATCTGTATGTTGGGTCTACGTTGTCCTTTTCCAATTAAACAAAAATTGTTTTAATTCCTTTATTTTTACCTCTTTTTAAACACATTATCCGTAGTGTTTATATTGCATCTCTCTAATGTTTTTATTTCCAATGTTTTCCTGAGCTTATTTCTGATTTTTCTAATCCTAAATTTTCATATTTTGTATCATTTTTCTAATACCTTTTAGCACATTTTAAATGAACTAGTTTCCTCTGCTCTGTGGACCTTTCTGATAGATATTCATTGTCCAGAAATCTTATCTCTGCTCTTCCTTTTCATTAAAATAATTTTATATGAAATTGATCTAAAAAACTTTCCTTAGTTTTTTATTTTTATTTATTTATTTTTTTAAAGGTGGGGTTTCACCATGTTGGTCAGGCTGGTCTTGAACGCCCGACCTCAGGTGATCTGCCCGCCTTGGCCTCCAAAGTGCTTGGATTACAGGCGTGAGCCACCACACCCAGCCTCCTTAGTTTATTTTTAAGTAAAATTCCGTTTCTTTTTTTTTTTTTTGGGACGGAGTTTCACTCTTGTTACCCAGGCTGGAGTGCAATGGCGCGATCTTGGCTCACTGCAACCTCCACCTCCTGGGTTCAGGCAATTCTCCTGCCTCAGCCTCCTGAGTAGCTGGGATTACAGGCACGCACCACCATGCCCAGCTAATTTTTTGTATTTTTAGTAGAGACGGGGTTTCACCGTGTTGACCAGGATGGTCTCGATCTCTTGACCTCGTGATCCACCCGCCTCGGCCTCCCAAAGTGCTGGGATTACAGACTTGAGCCACCGCGCCCGGCCCAAAATTCCGTTTCTTAAACTTTGAGAAGGAAGCATGATTCATGGGATCTAAGTTTCTTCTTAAGTGTTCAAAACCAGTATTCTGCTGAGAGTTTCTGGTTGACTATTCCCTATTCTACTTGTATTTGGATCTTCTGTTCATCTTTCTCTTGCTCAATTCAGCTTCACCCCAGCAGCTTGTCTTCTGTGGGGAACCCTGTCCTGGAAGAGTGTTGGTGAACTGGGCGAATTAGTTTTAATACTTCGTAGGGGCTAGCTTGCTTCAGTCCTTCAGACCTTAACACAGGCCTCTTCAACTCACCCACCTTTGAAATGGGCAAAGCCTCTCCCACTTGAGTGCTGTTTTCACCTTGGCCTGCTGTTTCAATGATGACCCTAAGGCTTTGTTCTCAGGCCATTAGATGCTATTTCCTCACCCTACGTCACCTGAACTGATGCCAATGCCAGCTTGTGGTCTTGTGGCTATCTTCACCCACTAATGTTGCTCATGGATTTTTGATTTTGCTATCCAGTTGCTATTATATGATGATTTGGAGACTGAAAACTATGGCACTGCTGCCATCTTTCCCTTCGCCCACACTTTCTCTTTTTTTAAGATGAGTCTCCCTCTGTCGCCAGACTGGAGTGCAGCGGGTGCTATCTTGGCTCACTGCAACCTCTGCCTCCAGGATTCAAGCGATTCCTGTCTCAGCTGAGTAGCTGGGTCTACAGGGGTGCATCAGCATACTTGGCTAATTTTTTGTATTTTAGTAGAGACGAGGTTTTACCATGTTGGCCAGGATGGTCTCGATCTCCTGACCTCATGATCCGCCTGCCTTGGCCTCCCGCACTGTTGGGATTACAGGCTCGAGACACCGTGCCTGGCCCTCCCACACTATTTGTAAAGATTTCCCAAACAATTCCCATTTCCAGCCTTATTCTGTACCTCTGGCTTTAGAGGAATCTGCACATCTCCACTTACCAAGCTTATCCAGACTTTTACCTCTTCTTATCTTCTGCCACTGACAATGATCATTTCTTCGTTAAATCACTCACTGCTAATCCATCAGTTTCTGTGCCTGATCTCTTCTTTCATTCTGCTAACCCTTATGGATTTATGTCTTATTTCTTTTCTGTCACTTAAATAGCATTTTTAGTGAGTGAAGACATAAATATTTGTAGACAATGTTTGAGTCACATTCCTAATTTGTTTTATAACAGGAAACATGCTAGAGAATTCAAATCTGCTTTTGTTCTTTGGATTAGGACTTTTCCAGATTGGGCCTTTCTGGTTCTTAGTTTTTATTTTTTAATAGCTTTAGTTCGGTTTTTATTCCATTCTGATCTCATTTTCCTAGAATCCTCTACCAAGTCTCACTTAAAAATATAAATACGGGTATATCACAAATACTGTTTTTGTTTTTTTGAAACGGAGTCTCACTCTGTCGCCCAGGTTGGTGTGCAGTGAGGCAATCTCAGCTTACCGCAACCGCCTCCTGGCTTCAAGCAATTCTCTTGCCTCAGCCTCCCAAGTAGCTGGGACTACAGGCGCACACCACCATGCCCAGCTAATTTTTGTAGTTTCGGAGACAGGGTTTCACCATGTTGGCCAGGATGGTCTCGATCTCTTGACCTCAGGATCCACTCACCTCGGCCTCCCAAAGTGCCGGGATTACGCTTTGCGAGTCACCGCGCCCGGTCTCACAAAGACTTTTATAATTCCTTACTTCCTGTCACTTCAGAGCCTCACTTGTGTAGCTGGTTCTCTTTCCAGGCATCTGCCCATTTCTTTTCAGAGAGTACATGTCACAGACCTTGCAGCTTTAGTATCTGATTTAGTGTTTAGCAGACTAGTTATAAATATATGTTAAGGAAGCTTTAGCCCACACTTCAAAAAATATGTATTAAAACTGAGCCTATTTTGAAGTTTAAAAATATTAATGATATAAGAAGTACTTCCTTCCATATGAGACTGAAAATTTTCCTCCAGTGTCAACCTATAATCCAACCAAACACTTCAGGGATAAGAGAGTACTGTCTCATACATGTAATGATCTTTAACCCTTCCAATTACCCCTTCCATCTCTACAACTTTATTTTCTTTTTTTTTTTTTTTGAGACACAGTCTCGTCCTGTCCCCCAGGCAGGAGTGCAGTGGTACAATCTCAGCTCCCTGCAATCTCCGCCTCCCAGGTTCTAGCAATTCTCCTGCCTCAACCTCCCAGGTAGCTGGGATTACAGGCACCAGCCACCACATCTGGCTAATTTTTGTATTTTTAGTAGAGACAGGGTGTTTCACCATGTTGGTCAGGCTGGTCTCGAGCTCCTGACCTCAGGTGATCCAATCTTAGGTGATCCACCTGCCTCGGCCTCCCAAAGTGCTGGGATTACAGGTGTGAGCCACCGTGCCCAGCCCTAACAACTTTATTTTCAATGTATCCCTGAAGGAAGGACAGGAAAGGCAAGTGGAAAACTTTAAAGCCTGGAGAAATACAGCGATTTCCTCTAGGACTGTGGTTTCTCCATTTACTGTCTTTCTACTTGACAACATCACAGGAATATTTAGAGTCGATTTTTATAAACTCAAAGGGATTTTCCCAATTAACATTAAAACTTCCAAAAACCTGTCAGAGATACGATTATTCTTCTACCTAGCTTCTTATAAAAATATAAAAAGCTGAGAAAAAAAAAAAAAACAAAAAAAAAAAAAAAAAAAAAAAAAAAAAAAAAAAAAAAAAAAAAAAACCACAACCCCAAATACGAAGTTAATAATACAAAATGTGTTCTATTTTTAAAACGGCACAGAACTAAGGAAAAATCCTTCAGGCTGTTAAGTGCCTCATTCCCAAACAGGGACTTCAAATTGATAAGATTCTCTCGCAGGCAAAAGTTTCACAGCAGTCTGCATTTACTGGAATATTGCTCTTTGAACACGTACACATTCAGGTTTGTTAAATATATCCTCTTCCGCTTCTGGAGTTAGTTGGATGTTATCTCTGACTGGGGACAGGGGCTTCTTAGAAGAAGGAAGCTTTTCGGAATCTCTGCAAAATACAATAACATAAATTGGGTATTTTTAGGGTGCCGATTATTAGAGCAAAAATATTCTACCTGGACAAAATAGAGGGATATGAAGAGGATAAGCGCCTCTGCTGTACAATCCCTTTAAATTCATTATATAACACAATCAGGTTCTCCTTTAAGCACTTCCAAC
>NW_016107390.1:5580431-5591601 GCF_001604975.1 Cebus imitator
CGCGCCACCATGCCCAGCTAATTTTTTGTAGTTTTAGTAGAGACGGGGTTTCACCGTGTTGACCAGGATGGTCTCGATCTCTTAACCTCGTGATCCACCGCCTCGGCCTCCCAAAGTGCTGGGATTACAGGCTTGAGCCACCGCGCCCGGCGAGTCTCACTTCTTAATGCCTCTTCCTGCTTTCAAAATCACCATCAGTGTAAGTGCTAAGCCACCACTACCTGTATGAGCTAAGGCAGAGTGATTCCAATACTTTCTTTTCTCTTTAGTGGCCTCTCAAATCTGGTTAAGAAGCAATATAAGAAGCAGGAACAAATTTTTTTTTTTTTTTTTGGGACAAAGTCACGCTTTGTTGCCCAGGCTGGAGTGCATTGGTGCAATCTCCACCCACTGCAACCTCCACCTCCCAGGTTCAAGCAATTCTCTTACCTCAGCCTCCCAAGTAGCTGCGACTACAGGCACGCACCACCACACCCGTCTAATTTTTGTATTTTAAGTAGAGATGGGGTTTCACCATGCTGGCCAGGATGGTCTCAAACTCCTGACCTCAACTGATCTGGCTGCCTCAGCCTCTCAAAGTGCTGGGATTACAGGTGTGAGCCACCGTGCCCAGCCTAAGCCCTATCTTTTATTCCCCCCTCAGTTTTTTTTTTTTTTTTTCTTTTCTGTAAGGAAGCTATCTATAAAAATTAGTCCTGTTATGAAGATATTACAGGTAAGTCTACCCTGTCAACGAAACTTAAATACCAGTAAGTCTTATTTTCTAAGAGCCATTTAAGAATATTGTTGTACCCTTCATTTCTCTCTAGCAACAGTATTCAAAGATGTTCCATGACCCCTGGAGAGTCCCAAGACCCTTTCAGCAGGTTTCCAAGATCAAAACTTTCTTACAACATTCTGACTTTGTTTGTTCTTTCCACTATGCTGACATTTGTATGAATGTTCCTAAGGCAGAACTGAGTGAAACTGCTGACAGCTCAGCGTGATCAGGACGGTGGCAGGTACAAGTCATACCAGGAGTACTTATATTCTCCACCTCTGTGCACTTGCAGTTAAAAAAGTCTCAAAAATGTTCTTGATGGAAGCAGTAAAAATCACTAATTTTATTAAACCTCAATTTTATTTTTTATTTTTTTGAGACAGGGTCTCACTCTGTTGCACTCTGAGTGCAGTGGCGTCTTCTTGGCTCACTGCAACCTCCACCTCCCGGGCCCAAGCAGTTCTCCCACCTCAGCCTCCGGAGAAGCTGGGACTACAGGCCCACGCCACCACGCTTGGCCAATCCTTTGGTATACTTTTTAATATTCTGTGACAAAACGGAAAGCACAAACAAAACACTTCTATTGTATATGGAAGTAGTTTATCTCAAGCAAAAGCATGTGTGACACTAAGGTTATTCAAGATCTGTCTAAAATGAACAAAGAAGGGCCAGGTGCAGTGGCTCACATCTATAATCCTAGCACTTTGGGAGGCTGAGGCAGGTGGATCACTTGAAGTCAGGAGTTCGAGACCAGCCTGGCCATACGGTAAAACCCGGTCTCTACCAAAAATACAAAAAATAACTGAGTGTGGTAGCAGGTGCCAGTAATCCCAGCTACTTGGGAGGCTGACGCAGGTGAATCACTTGAACCCAGGGGGCAGAGGCTGCAGTGAGCTAAGATTGCGCCACTGCCCTCCAGCCTGGGTGACAGAGAGAGACTCTGTCTCAATATAAATAAACAAACAAACAAAATGAACAAAGAGAGCCTGTTACTTTAAAGAAAAACAACTAACAGTATTTGTTGCTAATGATAAAATTCAAGCTTCCAAGTGAAAATTAAAATTTTGGAAAACATATCTGCCACATAACAATTTTCCAATATTAAAGGCTTTGTTGACTGCAACTTTTTTCTTATATTGTATTCTAAAATATGTCAGTATTTGGAAGTACATCTCAATGAACCAATATCTTCCAAATGACCAAATCATGATGTTACATGTAAAAGATGCATTAGAAGTACACCAGCGTACGCCAGGCAAAGTGGTTCACACTTGAAATAAAAAATTAAACTGGGGGTGGTGGCACACGCCTATAGTCCCAGCATCTCAGGAGGCTGAGGCAGGAGGACTGCTTGAGCTCAGGTGGTCGAGGGTACAGTGAGCCATGGCTGTGCCATTCTAGCCTAGGCAACAGAAAAAAGGCACACCAGTGGACTGTAATATAACACAGAGTATAAAGAGTCAGTTAACACGGTTTCATATTCTACACTACAACTAACCTTAAGAAACTACAAGTCATTGAGTTTGGGTGTAACCACAAAGAAGAAAATTTACCATCATCTGAAAAGGCTTCAAAAGATCTGTTTTCCAACTACAAATATGTCTTTTCCCTTCATATAATCAACCAAAACACCCAATGATAACAGATCGAATGCAGAAGCAGATATAAGAATCTAGCTGAGTTCTATTAAACCAGACAATAAAGAGATTTGCAAAAACGTAAACCAGTGCTCTCTTCTTGCCAGAATTATTTTTTATTTGGCAAACTAGACAGTGAACATTTGCGAAATGAAATGTAAAACCATACCACTTTTCTCACTTTTTGAGGAGATTTGGAAAATATAGCTACTTATTTTTAAAATGTACTATTTTAAAAACTACTGACCAGGCGTGGTGGCTCACACCTGTAATCCCAGCACTTTGGGAGGCTGAGGTGGGTGGATCACCTGAGGACAGGAGTTCAAGACCAGCCTGGCCCAACATGGTGAAACCCCATCTCTTAAAAAAAAGAAAATGTACTAATCTATATTCATAGATAATAGGCTGATTGTTATTTTAAAATAAGTATTTTTAAATGTCTATTTCAATTTATATATTGGTATGATGGTTAAGTGTTGACAAATATAACCTACATAAACCAAAGTATTTTGGAGCCTTTAATGATTTTTAAGAGAATAAAGCATTCCTGAAAACAAAAGTTTGAAAACTGCTGTCATATGGTTTAATTCTAGACTTTACACCAAGTAAAATAAAATTGTCCAGTACTTACTTATTTACAAAGTGTTTGTCACTCATACCACCTCATCTAGGACAATACTTCTATTAGGTAAGGTTTAATCCTATCATTCTATATAATTAAAAGAAACTTGCATTAAACTTAGCACATTTCTTTTATTGAGAATGAGAAAATAACTATAAATAAGGTAATGCTACTCTGTGGCTAATTTTGTGATTAACAGAAGGAAGTATTATAGTTAACAAAAATTTAACTATATCAAGAATTAATTTTTTTTCTTGAGATAGTTTTGCTTTTGTTGCCCAGGCTGGAGTGCAATGGCATGATCTTGGCTCACAGCAACCTCCACCTCCCGGGTTCAAGTGATTCTCCTGCCTCAGCCTCTCAAGTAGCTGGGATTACAGGCATGCGCCACCATGCCTGGATAATTTTGTATTGCAAGTAGAGCCGGGGTTTCTCCATGTTGGTCAGGCTAGTCTTGAACTCCCAGCCTCAGGTTATCCACCTGCCTTGGCCTCCCAAAGTGCTGGGATTATAGGCGTGAGCCACCACACCCAGCAGATTAATTCTTTTAAAACAGTGCTAGCCACATATACTGCAAATCTGGCAAATTCATCATATAAACTCAGTGATTCTCCCCATTTTAGATGTGATAAATTAGAAAAGTATGATATAGCACAGTACTTCTACCTCTTATTTAAAATTTTACTCTCATTACAATCCTGAGAGATAAGAAAAGGAAGACAAGACACTTAAGGCCTAGAAAAGTAATTTGCTTAACATCAGAGAGACTCCAAAACCAGATCGAAAACTGGTTTTTTAGTTTGCCATCTTTTATGAAAAGAAGGTATAGAAATTGAAATTAAGTGTACAGAGTCAGCTAAAAGAAAGAGAGAAAAATAATTATTTTATAGTGAGAGAAACAAAAATGGACTCATGGAACCAGAAAGAGTTGGGAGAAAGGGATGGAAATTACAGAAAGTAATAGTTTATCTTGTTTGAGAATAAGAAAAAAGGCAACTCACTTTTTAAATCCAAAATTTTTCCAGAGCTCATTGAGTTTTATCTGTAATCCTGGCTTGTTCTCGGCGTTGTGATGCTTTCTCTTCTGGATGCTTGCTGGCTTCTTGCTCAGCCCACTGGCTCTGGCAGGTCCTAGAGGTTTGATCTTGGTTGTAGAAAGAGAGTCTGCAGAACTAGACTTATATAGCCCAGGAACCTGAAGATTAAACACCCATTTTAAGACCATTCTGTTAAAGCAGCTATTTTTAGTTAATTTCAAACTATTCTTTATAATGAGAACAAAAGAATAACTCATAAGCAATAGTAAAAATGTGCTATTTATAAACATCTATTACAGAAGTCATAAATTATTTTAACAGGCAATATGAAAACCTGGCATAAGATTTAAAAGTTCTCTCCTTTGAAAAAGAACAGAAAGCAAAATGAATCTGCCTCACTACCACCATTTCCAGAGGCAGCTGCTGCGCCCAGCTTCCTGTGTATCCACTGCATCATGCATGCACACACACACACACACACACACAGGTGCACACACACATGTGCGCATGCACACACACACACACACAGGCAGCTTGGTATACGTTGCTGTGCACTTCATTTTTCTCACTTAATATATCTTGATTCCACTTAATGATGTATCTTAGAGATTTTTTTCAGTTCACAGGAAATAGAATTTTCTTTTGAATAGGTTGTCTGTTCTTCCATTGTATATATATGCCATAACTTACTGAAACAAACCTCTAATGACATTTAGGCTGCTTCTACTAAGGGTTGATTTTTACCCTGTGGACAGAATGGAGACAATGAAGCTTTGCTGTTGTTCCTCAGGTAAGAATCAGGTATATTGAAAAAGGTTGACAAGATGAATCTGGCAGTGCGTGTATAATGAATGAAAAAGTTAAAATAAAATAAAGGTTCATACAGTAAAGATGAAGTCCTTAACTAGCTGTTGGTGATAAGGGAAGTGAGGGAGAAAAAAAGAAGACAAAGAAATAAATGTTAGAATTTGGAGAGGTAACAATGTTTGGTTATTTTTCTCTAACTGCTGTTGAAGAAGGATCAAAATTAAATACAATTTTATTTAACAGATGAAACCAAAAACATTCTGAGAAGAAATAGTTAGAGGTAAAAGACAAGAGTTTGGTTTTAGATATTAAAATGGGTATCAGGGTGTGCTCACCTGGAGAGTCACCAAAACAGAAGTGATAGTTAAATCTCTGACAATACAAATCTCAGAGTAATAATAATGTGATGGTTTACTATCTAGACAGAAGTCCTTTTGGGAAAGTACTTTCTACATCTCCAGTTCTATCCGTCAGTGTAAATAATTCTGCATGAATCTTTCCAGACTTCTTAATATGATGTTACAAACATGCAAATGTGTACATGAATTTTTAAAGTATTTAAACAAAAATACTATACATATTGTTAACATATTTTTACTTTTCACTAAGAATGTAAATATCTTTCCAAGTTAGTAGATATGACTACAAAAGCCTTCTTGCTCAAAAGTTTTAAAAATAATCTCATATTTATATATTTTATATTTATATCTTTAATATATTGGAATTTGCTATGGACTGAAGGTTGTCTCCCCTCCCCAGATTCATGTGTTGAAGTTCTAACCCCTAATGTGATGGCATTTGGAGGCGGGATCTTTGAGAGGTAATTAGATCACGAGAGTGGAGCCCTCGTGAATAAGACTAGTGCCCTAGGCCGGGCGCGGTGGCTCAAACCTGTAATCCCAGCACTTTGGGAGGCCGAGGCGGGTGGATCACGAGGTCAAGAGATCGAGACCAACCTGGTCAACACGGTGAAACCCCGTCTCTACTAAAAATACAAAAAATTAGCTGGGCATGGTGGCACGTGCCTGTAATCCCAGCTACTCAGGAGGCTAAGGCAGGAGAATTGCCTGAACCCAGGAGGCGGAGGTTGCGGTGAGCCGAGATCGCGCCATTGCACTCCAGCCTGGATAACAAGAGCGAAACTCCATCTCAAAAAAAAAAAAAAGACTAGTGCCCTTTTCAGAAGAGGCACAAAAGATGTATTCTGTCCCTCTGCCACGTAAGGACACAGCAAGAAGGTATCTGTCTGTAAACCAGAAATGGGCTCTCACCAGACACCAGATCTGCTGGTGCCTAGATCTTGGACTTCCCAATCTCTAGAACTGTGAGAAATAAATATTTACCATTTAAGCAAACCCAGTTTCTGGTATTCTGTTACAGCAACCCATATTGACTAAGGTAGAATTTAGATTTATTTATTTATTTTTTTTACATTTATTTATTTATTTATTTATTTATTTATTTTTTTAAGACGGGTTTCACCATGTTGGTCAGGCTGGTCTTGAACTCCTGACCTCAGGTGATCTGCCCGCCTTAGCCTCCAAAGTACTTGGATTACAGGCGTGAGCCACCACGCCCGGCCGGTAGAATTTAGATTCATACTGTGTGAGATGGACATCTTTCAGGTGGATAGGCAGGGCCATTTATTAAAAATTTTAAATGTTTTTATGCTACTAGAAACAGAATATATGCTCATGGTAGGAAAATATGAGAAAAAAGTTCACCTATATTTCTACCATGTAAGAGCTAAAACCAATGATTATTTAATAACTCACTCCCTTGTTATTTTGACTAATTCCAATTTTTCACTATTATAACCAACATAGTATTAAGCATTCTTGTATTTAAATGCTCAGCGTTTCCTTATGCTAAAGTTCTAAAATGCACTTACTGGTTTAAATTATTTGAACTCTTTCAAATTGCTTTCTAGAAATGGCAGACCAATTCTTACCTTTTTAAATATGTAATTATCTCACTATACTCTCATTAAAAAAATGAGTATAATTAAAAACATTTTTTAGAAATGTAAAGAGGCAAGAAACTATTTTATTATTTTAATTTGCACTACAGTATTTGATTACTAATGAGGTTAAACATATGGTTAAACATTAGGTTAAACTAATGAGGTTAAACATTTATCAATCAGGCTGGGCATGGTGGCTCACACCTGTAATCCCAGCACTTTGGGAGGCTGAGGCGGGTGGATCACAAGGTCAGGAGATCAAGACCATCCTGGCCAACATGGTGAAACCCCATCTCTACTAAAAATACAAAAAAAAAATTAGCTGGGCGTGGTGGTGTGCACCTGTAGTCCCAGCTACTCAGGAGGCTGAGCCAGGAAAATTGGTTGAACACGGGAGGCGGAGGTTGCAGTGAGCCGAGATTGCGCCACTGCACTCCAGCCTGGTGACAGTGAGACTCTGTCTCAAAAGAAAAAAACATATATTAATCAACCATTGTACTTTCCCTTTTGTGACCTGTTTATGACCTTTATCCATTTTTTGAGTTAGGAAATAGTGTTTTTACACTGATGAACAAGAACGCTTAATATATAAAATATGCTTTAATGTGTGCTTAATATATAAAATATGCTTTACTATGTAGTAACACAAATATTTATATATTTTGATTTAAAAAAACTAGCTTATGGATACACAGTTTCTAGAGGGCCTTTAGGCAGTATGTATCAATGTTAAATCACACATGCCTTGGGACCATAATACCACTCCATGGAATTCATCCTTACAAACTAATCAAGAATATATCCTCAAATATTTATCCACAAGATCTTGGTTGCAGTATTATTTGCTAGAGCAAAAAAATTTTAGGGAAAATGACAAAAATAAGGCGATTGGCCAAATCCATACAATTGCATATTGTAAAGTCATTACAAGTAATGACTAAAAGTACATGGAAAAGAACCTTTCATATACGCTGCAAGAGAATCAAGTTTCACAACTTGAACACCTACAGTCAAGCACAAACATGGTCCCAGGAAGTTTTAAAGTAGACATTTTAAAACTTTGTTTTAAAATGTTTTTTAAAATGTTTGTTTATTTATTTATATTTTTTTAAAGAGGGGGTTTCACTGTGTTGGTCAGGCTGGTCTTGAACTCCCGACCACAGGTGATCCACCCGCCTCAGCCTCCAAAGTGCTTGGATTATAGGTGTGAGCCACCACATCCAGCCGACATTTTTATATAAATGATACTACAGGCATTTTGATTTTTAATTCTGCTTGTACTTCTCATTTTCTAATAGTAAGCATACACTGCTTCTGAAATTTAAAAATAAAAAATTAAATAAATGTTTTACCTTGTTCCTTAGAAGGGTGTCTTTTTTTGAGAAATGAGATAAATGTAGCTTGGAAGTCTGGTCACCTTGACTGTCAAATAACTTAATACTACAATCAGATTCCTAGAGTCCCCAGGTCAAAAAAACAAAATAAAATTAGATTTTTACTATAGAATTTTTATGGCAACAAACCAATATTCAACAAAATGGAAAATAAGAACATGGGATAGAATTAATAAAAGAGAATGAATCTAATATGGAAAAGATGATGTTTGCCAATCTCATTGAAGAAGCTAGCAAGATGTTTCAGCTGGAGAGGTAAATTATATAAAATACATATTTAAAATTGAAGGTTTTTCTGAACTGTTAGAAGAGGATATCAAAATGCAGACTCAGATAAAACAAGAGTCTCCTACTGTAAAAATGTTGCGCTACACATATTTGACTAACAGTTTTCATCTTACTAGCTAAAAAAGTTGAACTGTTGGAGATCCGTCCCTTCTTTTAATCATGTAACATATTCAACTTTAAAGAAAAAAAAAGGCATCCACTTTCAAGTGGAGTAGTATTGTATTAAATGCACTTTACTTTTAGCAATGACTTTCAGATCGACCCTCTGCCCCCAATTCTATCAGTTACACTTTTCTATAGATGGAGAGTTCTCTTATAATATGCATTCCCAGGAAAATCAAATAAAAGAGGACAATGAGGCCAGGTGCGGTGGCTCACGTCTGTAATCCCAGCACTTTGGGAGGCCAAGGCAGGTAGATCACCTGAGGTCAGGAGTTTGAGACCAGCCTGGCCAACAACATGAGACCCCGTCTATACTAAAAATACAAAAATTAGCCAGGTGTGGTGGCACATGCCTGTCATCCCACCTACCTGGGAGGTTGAGGTGGGAGAATTGCTTGAACTTGGGAGGTGGAGGTTGCAGTGAGCCAAGATTATGCCACTGTACTCCAGCCTAGGCAATAGAGCAGACTCCATTTCAAAAAAACAACAAAAAAAAAGGCAATGAATGGAAATTCAGAAGAGTTTACATTTCTGCATTTTTCCAGAAGGTTTAATGTGGGATGTTCATACTTTTATCTTGGGATGCTACCCAGTATTACATACTTAAAAAACCCAATAGCAAAAAGCACTCCATTAACTTGTATTATACCTTACAGAAACTCTAATGCGTTGGCCAGGCTGGTCTCAACTGATCCACTCGGCTCAGGCTCCTACCACACCTGGCCCCTTATAAGGTCTTAAACGTTATCTGAATTCAAGAGTATATTAAGGATTTAAACAGCAAATTTATAATAACTTTTCATTTCACAAATTACCATTCTGCCTAGGTCTTAACTGTGGCACACCTTGAGCTACCCATCAATGGAACACACAGTGATTCAGGAAATACACAGAATTAAATATATCGGAGATCAAAATGTGAAAGATACCAAGAAGATACCTTAAATGAATAAAATGTGAACTTTCTGCATAGAATTTAGATGAAAAATTAATATAGCTAGCAATTTACATGTAGGAAAAATTTCCTCAATTGTTTGAGTAACACCCCATTTTCTTTTACATATAAACTTGAAAACAAAGCCTTCGCCATTTGACTTACCTCTGAATCAGAGTCCTTACTAGAGGACTGAGAAAGCTTTGATGTGTTTGAACTCTGCAGTGATAATTCTCCACTTTGCTGGGACTGTGAAGAACATGCCCCTTCTCGTGAGGGATGGGACTCATCATCACTGGACTCATCGCTCTTTAACTGAGGCACGTCAGACATATTATTCTCAGGCAGAGGGGTGGGGGAGTTGCTCTTTCTTCGAAACTGCTGCAGTGCTGTGCTCAGAGAGGGGCTCGGTGTTCTTGAAAAATCTCCAAGACCTCCAGTCCAACTAAAACAACTTCTTAGTGTTCCCAAAGTGGGTGGTGAAATGGTCCTTGTGAATCTGCTGCTCTTAAAAGAGGGTGACTCTTCATCTGTAAGCACTGTTGCCTTGTCTGGAATATGATCACTCGGAATACGATCACTTGGAATGTCATCACTTGAATTGTGTGTTACATTTGTGTCAGTCTGCCTCTTGCCTTCCTGGTCTCGATAATCTGATTCATGCAGACTGTTTTCTTTATCTGTGACAGCAGTTTCATCCAGAGGCAGGCTGCTTACTTTGTCTGATACACAGTCAATAGAATCTGGAGAACTGCAAAAAAACCTAACAGAAAAACAGCAACAGAAAGAATAAATAAGTATAAGTATTTTAGAGTTTTCTCAAAGGGGTATCAAGATTCAAAATAGAACAGCTTCTTTTTGAAAAAAGCCTCATAAATACATAATTTCATACAGGCATAAAAATTTTAGTCAAAATTTAAATTTTGATTACGCCAACATTCACACATTTAAAAATTTCTTTATACAATGAATTTTTAGACAGGAGTCTCTAAACGCAGTCATCTATATACACATGTATTTGGAACTTCTGTACTTTATACCTAATCATCATACAGGTAGGTGTTCTTTCCCTAAATTTTTAAACTCCCAAATAGAAGATAAACTCCTTGCGAGCAGGTACTTCCCACGTCTTTGTATTTTCCACAGTACCTAGCATGGGGCTAAAACATGGCTGATGGTCAAACACATGAACAGATATGGAAATACGTAACCAAAACGACAATTTACAACTATTCACTCATATTTTGTAGGAAGCAAAATTAATTAGCCATTTAGGGCTGGGTGTGGTGGATCATGCCTGTAATCCCAGCTCTTTGGGAGGCTGAGGTGGGTGGATCACCTGAGGTTGGTAGTTTGAGACCAGACTGACCAACATGGAGAAACCCTATCTCTACTAAAAAACAAATACAAAATTAGCCAGGTGTGGTGGCACATGCCTGTAATCCCAGCTACCTGGGAGGCTGAGGCAGGAGAATTGCTTGAACCTGGGAGGCGGAGGTTGCAGTGAGCCTAGATCGTGTCATTGCACTCCAGCCTGGGCAACAAGAGCTAAACTCCATCTCAAAA
>NW_016107390.1:5592231-5632212 GCF_001604975.1 Cebus imitator
AAAAAAAAAAAAAACAAACAAAAAAAACAAAAGCATTCCAATAAAAACGAAAGATCAACATTATTATTGGGGAGGATTTATTCAAGGAGAGTTTTTAGGTTTAAAAAAAACCCAAGTGTACATGATCAGATAAATATGAAACTTCAAGAAAATTTACCTCCTTAATAAGCATTAGCTCAAATCCAAGATAATGAACAGAATATTTACTAATGCTACAGGGTAAAAATCCTTTCTATACTTTCACTAAATCCCTAGATTAGCGGTGTGGGGAGGGGGCAGGAAGCAGTATATGGAAGAAAAGCTCATACCAGGTTTCCAGTAAGCAGAAAACATGAGCTCCTGACTGCAAATTCATTTTTAAATAAACAGTAATTATTCCCATGATGCCCAACTATTGTCCCACGTGTTGTTTCACAGGTAGAGAGGAGTTACAGTGACGATGCCCGGAGTTACAAAATGAATCAGCTAGTGAACAGAATTAAAGCTCGGAACCTTCCCAGCTCATGGCTACTTCCTCCCAACTGGCTGATAGGGTTACTTATTGACTTGTATTTCCAGATCTCGAAAGATAAACTGGCATGTTTCTGTGATAACTACCTACATAAGAAAAACAATTAAGACTTAAAACAGACTTCCAAAATAACTTTTCATTTCACTGAGTGCTGACAACCCTTTACATGTTTAATATCTCCTTTTAGTGGCATTATATTATAAAGAGAGGTGTGTTAATGAGTGCTTGCACATACATTCATGACTAGGCGTTATGCCAGGGGCCTGATTCTCAGTTTCTATTTATGTTCACAACAGCCTTATGTATAAAATCATCCATTTTTCTGGTAAAGAAATAGGCTCAGGGAGGTGAACAGCGTGTGAAAGATCACTCAATTAAAAAGATGACCGAGTGAGAATTCACATGCAGGCCTGTTGGATTGTATGCTGCTTCCAATCCATTACGTCTGTGACTAGGAATCTTCCTATCACCAGTACTAACTACACAACCCTGGGAACACTTAACTTCTCAGAGCCTCAGTCTCTTAACCCCACATAATGAAGATAGCATCAATCCTGTGTATTTCACAATATTGTTGTGTGAAATAGCAAAACATGTAAAATTACTTTGAAAATTAACTTTGAAAACTAATTTAATAATATCTAGTTAATTAAAAAAAAAATTTTTTTTTGAGATGGATTCTCGCTGTCACCCAGGCTGGAGTGCAGGGGTGTGATCTCGACTCTCTGCAGCCTCCTCCTCCTGGGTTCAAGCTATTCTCCTGCCTCAGCCCACACCCCCCACCCCGAGAAGTTGGCATTACAGGCGCCTGCCACCACACCCAGCTAATGTTTGTATTTTTAGTAGAGACAGGGTTTCACTATGTTGGCCAGGCTGGTCTCAAACTCTTGACCTCAGGTGATCCACCCACCTTGGCCTCCCGAAGTGCTGAGATTACAGGTGTGAGCCACCGTGCCTGGCCGTATCTAGTCATTATTAGATGTTGCTATATAACATAGGCCAGAAAATGATACATCAAAGGCTTACTCCCGATACGTATTTCACAGAAAGCTGACAGAGAACAAAATTATTTCTCTAGGTATCTGTTAATGCACCCTCTGAACGAGTTACTAGTGAAACGTCTAAACTACGTAAAGCAATGATGTACTGTCTCGAACTTGAGGATTTCCTTAAGCTTCTACAATGACCAAATAGGCAAGCCCTGTAGAGACACATAAACAGTCTCATTTGTTGTCTCCAAAGAAGAGTTCAACATGAAGCAGCATCACAGGGAAACTCTACTCTTACCCCAGCAGAAAAATAAAACCAAGCCAGAAAAACTGTTCCAAGTAAGAGAAGTCAACTTTTTAATCAGTGTGTATTAGCTAGGGTACTGTGTTCCATCTTTTCTGGCCAATTTTTCATCGTTCCACTGTTAGCAAGCACCTTTAATGAGGGTGACTAGCAAAAGAAGAATCAAAACATCATTTAATCATATTGTATCTCGACTGTTTCCTTGAGAAGACTCGATGGGAGAAGGGTTTGAAACATCACCTGAGGTGAGACTAAGAAACCACCAGTGCTTCATTCCTTCAGGCTCATCTCCCACCGTCATGGTTAGACAAAGCTGACTGCAGCCTGATTAACTAGACTTGAAAAACAGGCTGGGTGTGGTGGCTCATACCTGCAATCCCAGCATTTTGAGAGGCCGAGGCAGGTAGATCACTTGAGGTCAGGAGTTCGAGATCAGCCTGGCCAACATGATGAAACCCTGTTTCTACTAAAAACATTAAAACTATCTGGGCCTGGTAGCAGGTGCCTGTAATCCCAGCTACTTGGGAGGCTGAGGCAGGAGAATTTTGGAAGGCGGAGGTTGCAGTGAGCCATGATCATGCCACTGCACTCCAGCCTGGGTGACACGAGCAGAATTCCATTTCAAATAAAAATAAAAAACTTGAAAAACAAACAAGACTATTCATTCGAAGTCTTCTAGTGGAATACAGGGGCTGGTAACTCTTCTCTCTTACTGGTGCCCTATCACGCCTAGATCACTTCTGACACTTACATTTCCTTTTTCATGTTGTGGCACCACCATCCAAAGTCAACACAGTAAGAGTTATTCACCGTATGTTTATCATCTATCTATAAGGCACCGTCTTAGGTGCATTACTGATAGTCACTCATTTAATTCTCTCATTGGTCCTAAGGCTGTTATCACTGTTATCTCCAATTTTTAAAAGGAGAAAACTGAAGCACCCAGAAGTTAACTTGCCAAGTCACACATCTCATAATGAACACAACAGGATTCAAATCCAGGGAGCCTGACTCCAGGGTCGAAATTCCTAATCCCCAAATTAAACTGACTCTTCAAAATCTCATTATTGCTCCCAGGGACTATGGCAACAGCCTGACCGATCTTGACGCCCCACTTGTGGTCCCCTCGAATCCACTCTCCACAGGGCACACAGAGTGGTTGCTCTAAAACAGGAATCAAATCCTACACCTCCCCTGATTAAAACCCTCTCAAAGTTTTTCTTTTCTTGTCTTCTGGAGATGGAGTCTTGCTCTGTCTTACCCAGGCTGGACTGCAGTGGCATGATGGCTCATTGCAACCTCCTCCTAGGTTCAAGCGATTCTCCTGCCTCAGCCTCCCAAGTAGCTGGGACTATAGGTACCCACCACCATGCCCAGTTAATTTTTGTATTTTTAGTAAGGAAGGGGTTTTACCATTTCACCCAGTCTGGTTTTGAACTGCTGACCTCAGGTGATCCACCCACCTTGGCTTCTCAAAGTGCTGGGACTACAGGCGTGAGCCACCGTGCCAGTGACCTTCTCAATGTTTCTATCACCTCTAAAGAAGATCAAAAGTTCCCATCTTGGCATAAAAGCCTTCAATGAGAGGTCTCCTGCCTATTTCTACTCCCTCACCACCTACCTTTCCCCAGCTTGAATTCTGGCAGAGGTCCTCACAGCACTGATGGACAGCAAGGAGTTGTCCTGGGCCCCATGCTGCTCCCCATCTTTACGCCTTTGCTCAAACTATCTGACTCTACTGGGAAGGTACTTGGCATCGGTCTTTTCCTGTTTCACCTGTCATTTAAACCTAGGCAGGGACATCCAACATTCATCCCTTCCCTCTCACCCTTTCCAACCAGTGCCCCAGCATTAGATGCCCCTTGAACACCCTCAAAACACCATATTCATGCCTTTATCTCTGTACTCACCATACTGTACGGAAAGATTTGTATGTATTTATTTTTCCAACTGAATTACAAGCTTCTCAAAAACAAAAACAATGTCTTTCTCATTTTTGAACTATAGCACCTAGCATGGCATTAGGTTCTCAATTAATATTACAGCTCCAGAGTCATCTACATTAGAATATATTTCTGAAAATACTATATAAAATTGTATTAAGCCCTCAAAATAAACCAAAAAAGTAGAAACAAAAAAGAAGAGGATGGGAACTTCCCAAATAACAGAATTTCTGTAGTGCAAAATTAACAGCAGAGGCTACGATCCTCTTTTATTTTGATTCCGTATGGAGAGATTACAAAAGTAATAGACGTTAAGGGGATTTATGTCAGAACTAAGACAATACATGATAAAACTGTAATCAGATTAAGGCAGGTCCTGTACCTGCTTCCCTCTAGGCTCAATGTTCATTCAAGACAAAATAAATACCAACAGAATACATAATACAACAGACAATCAACATTCTGGAGACGTGACTATACCTGCTTCTGGTCCCTGGAACCACCACGGCACCACTTTCTTCATTTTTCCTCTGTAAAAATGTTGCAAACTTATTTCTTGTCCTAGGTGGAGTGCTTAAGCTCTTTTTGTTAGCAGGTCCATCTACCAGGTCAGGCACAAACACTTCAGAAGAGCTCAATGATTTATTACTTTCACAGCTATTTTTCTTGGTCTTCTTCATAAATGAAAGAGAATATTGACTCAGCAGATCATCTTCTGACAGCTCTTCTAAATAAAAACAAAATTATCTATAAATCTTTGTTTCACTTGTGCTTAGAGATTTGGCCTTGACTTCAGTCTATATTCCATTGTCCTAAAAATAAGGACTTTTTTTTTTTAAACTATGCCTCATAAAGGAAAACACAAGGATGATTTAAAAAATTTTCTAGGCCGGGCGCGGTGGCTCTCGCCTGTAATCCCAGCACTTTGGGAGGCCGAGGTGGGTGGATCACGAGGTCAAGAGATCGAGACCAACCTGGCCAACATGGTGAAACCCCGTCTCTACTAAAAATACAAAACATTAGCTGGGCATGGTGGCGCGTGCCTGTAATCCCAGCTACTCAGGAGGCTGAGGCAGGAGAATTGCCTGAACCCAGGAGGCGGAGGTTGCGGTGAGCCGAGATCGCACCATTGCACTCCAGCCTGGGTAACAAGAGGGAAACTCCGTCTCAAAAAAAAAAAAAAAAAAATTTCTTAGCTGTTTCATAATTTCACACATTACTTTAAGATTTCATATCAATTGTTTATACAATTTCATGTTAAAATTACCCAAACCAAAATTTCAGACCCTTATGCTAAGGGTCTAATTTTGAATATTAAAAAATCTTCAGGAAAATTTATATGTAATATATGGTTAATGATAAATCATTAAAATGTTCCAATAAAACCAACAACTATTGATACATATGATTTATGCATTCTGTTTTTTTAATTTAAATTTTTAATCTTTAAATTTTGATTTTCTTTTCTTTCTTTTCTTTAGCAGGACAAAATGGAGTAAGAGTGTTCTGGTTTTTGATGTATATTGGGACTGTCATATAATTTGTGCTATTCATTACTTCACTATGAGCCCCAGGAAGATTGCTGCGTGTCAGATGTACTCTGTATATTAAAATAAATCACAAGACAGGCTGGGCGCAGTGGCTCACACCTGTAATCCTAGCACTTTGGGAGTCCGAGGTGGGTGGATCACCTGAGGTCAGGAGTTCAAGACCAACCTGACCATCATGGTGAAACTCCATCTTATAAAAAAATTAAAAAAATAAATCACAAGATAAAATAATAACCAAAGTTTAAAGTCTGGGATAGGTAAGTACAAAGAGATAGCACTGCCAAGTTCTTTGAATTACTTAGTCTGAACAGCTTCTTCTTCACAGTAGTAGGTCACACTACTGTAATCTTTATGAAATTGATAAGATACATTGGGGCTACCAAAATACCAGAAATGAGATACCTCAAATTTTTAAAAGGTACAGATTTTTAAAAAATTGTATCAGCAAATGAGATTTTGATTCCTGACCAAAAAAGTCAAATCTGTTTATTATGCAGGGAATTGTGAGTCATTATAGAGGAAGAAAAACAAGTGTTCGGTGGTGGAGTTGAAAAAAGAAAAACATAAAAAGTGTTCTAGGGTCCCCAACAAGGCTTTTAGAAGCCAAACCAGATTAACCTCATTTTTTTTTTTCAACAAGGAAAACAATAAGGCTATTAGCATAGCTGTTTGGGGGACTCCATAAATGAAGCATAGCTTGAATTTGGCAAGACACCTGAGTGTCCCACATATCATCCTAGCAGATAATGTAGAGCAATATCTACTGTAATTAGTTACAGGGATTTGCAGCAAGATGCTGAGCCCTAAAAGACTACTGGTCGCTGTGAGTCAAAAGGAAGTCTGTCTTATATACTCCAGAGTTCTATACTTGCTCTGTTTCAGTTAAACATTGTATAAGCAAACACACTGAAACCAAAACTTTAAGACGCATCAATTTCCAGATGACATAAATAATACCCATATACTAGAAAATACAAAAATTCAAACAAAAAAAAACTAACAGGCAAAACAATGAACTAAAATCAAGTAAGATTACCGTAAGAGGAATGAGTTAACCCACATTTAAGATTAAGATGTAACTATACCTAACAGCAATTGGCAAATATCAATTATAAACTCAGCAAATTCCAGCAAAATGCCAGATTGCAAGAACGTTAATGTAATCTTAGTTTGCAATAATAAAAGCACAGGACTGAAATAGTGCCACAGTTCTAAGTACGTATTCTGTGGTAAGCAGATCACATTTCTATAATCATACCCACTGTAACAATTACACAATTATTAAAAACCTGTATTATATCCTGAGCACAATCTGAATAGCCAAGGAACATAAATCCTAGAAGAGAAATTTAGGAGTGTCGCAATGGCTACCTTTAAATCATCTGAAGGGCTGATACATAAAATAGGGATTCAGCTTGATCTAGTTTTTTTGTTTTGTGTTTGTGTGTGTAGCAAGGGGACAAAAATCTATTGCTAAGTTGTAGTTATAAAAAAGCAGACTTAGCCTGGCATAATATACTAGGTATTATAGAGTAAAATACTAGAGTATACTTGCAAACTCGCTGATAGTACGCTATCTACAGGAAATGCACAGCCTATCTTGATTGCAGGAGAAAAAAATGAAAGAACATGTACAGTGTACTTGTTATATAATAAGTATATGTTATCTTATATAACATATACAAAAACCTTTTATTTCATACGAAGAAACAAAGTTAGGTTCATAAGGAATCAGGGTATTCCAGTCAAATATGTATAATCTATACTTAAATTTGAAAAACAGAAGCATGAACTACAATTTGCAAGTCTTTGTTTTTATTGCTGTTATTTCATTCACTGATGTTGATGTCTGAGGGAAGAAGTTAAGAGAGAAGGAAGCAATTACAATCATTCTTTCCATTTGAAACATCCTCTATGGTGAAAAACTTCCATCTTTTCCCAGTCCCTAGCATATTACTCTCAGCACTTCTGTTCAGTATTGTACTAGAGATTCAAGTTTCCTTTCCCCATTTAACTGCCTTGGCACATCTCTTCAAAATCAGCTGACCACATATATGTGGAACTTTTTCTGAACTCTGTTAACATTCTGTACCATTGCTCTCCTCACCTATCTTACATCACACACTGTGGCTTACAGGAAATCTTGAAGTCAGGCAGTTCCAAAGAAAACAAGCTTAGATTCTTATACTAAGAAAAAGAAATAAAAGGTATTTAAACTGGAAGAGGAGAAGCAAGATTGTCTTTATTCATAGATGACACAGTTATTTATGTTGAAAATCCTAAGTAGTCTACGAAAGAGATACTAGAATGTGTGATGTGAGCAAAGTTGCAAATTATATGATTAATGTACAAAAATCAACAGTATTTCTACATACCATCAATGAACAACTAGAAAACAAAACTGAAAATACTATTTATAGCCTCATCAAAAATCTGAACTATAAAGATAAATTTGACAGATGTTAAGATCTGTACAATAAAAACTACAAAGCATTAAAGATTTCATTTATTTATTTATTTATTTCAGATGGAGTCTCCCTCTGTCGCCAGGCTGGAGGGCAGTGACGTGATCTCGGTTTACTGCAATCTCCGCCTCCCAGGTTCAAGTGATTCCCCTGCCTCAGCCTTCCAAGTAGCTGGGACTACAGGCATGCACCACCATACCCGGCTAATTTTTTGTATTTTAGTAGAGATGGGGTTTTACCATGTTGGCCAGGATGGTCTCAATCTCCTGACCTTATAATCCACCTGCCTCGGCCTCCTAAAGTGCTGGGATTACAGGTGCAAGCCACCGCACCCGGCTATATTAAAGATTTAAATAAATCAGTTGGAAAACTCAGTATTGCTAAAATGTAAACTTTCTCCAAATTGATGTATGGATTCAACTACATCTCAACAGACTTTTTATTTATTTTTTTGGGGAACAGTCTCGCTCTGTCACCCAGACTGGGGTACAGTGCATGATCTCAGCTCAGTGCAACCTCTGCCTTCTGGGTTCATGCGATTCTCCTGTCTCAGACTCCCAAGTAGCTGCAATTAAGACATGGACCACCATGTCTGGCTAATTTTTTGTATTTTTAGTAGAGATGGGGTTTTGCCATGTTGGCTAGGCTGGTCTGGAACTCCTGACTTCAAGTGATCTGCCTGCCTTGGCCTCCCAAAGTGCTGGGATTACAGGTGTGAACTACCACACCCAGCCTTAAAATTTTTTTTTGTAGAGACAGGGTCTCAGTATGTTGGGGCAAAGGTGATCTTGAACTCCTGGGCTCAAGCAATCCACCTGCCTTGGCCCCCCTCTAAACCTTGCAATTACAGGTGCAAACCACCATCCCTGGCCATTTTTTTTTTTTTTTAGAAATTAACAAGCTAAATTCTAAAATGTAAAACGTGAAAAACACAGAACAGCCAGAACAAGTATTCAGAAGAAAATCAACTTAAGAGACTTCTACTGCCCCACTTCAAGATTTCCTATAAAGCCGCAGTAACCAAGAGTGTGTCTAATGTAAAGATAAGTAAAGAGAGCAACGGTATAGAATAACAGAGTTCAGAAAAAGATCCACATACATGTGGTCAGCTGGTTTTGAACAGATCTGCCAAGGCAATTAAATGAGGAAAGGAAAACTTTTTAACAAAGGGTACTGGAATAATTGGCCACATATACAAGGCAAAAAAAAAAAAAAAAAAAAAAAAAAAAGCCATAATCCTATGTTACATCATATGAAAAAAATCAGCTGAAAACGGTTCACAGGCTAGCTGTAAAATTTAAGAGCTAAAACTACTGATATAGTTTAGCTGTATCCGCACCCAAATCTCATCTTGTTTCTATCTCCCATAATTCCTGTGTGTTGTGGGAGGGACCTGGTGGGAGATAACTGAATCATGGTGGCATTTTTTCCCCATACAGTTCTTGTGCTAATGAATAAGTCTCACGAGATCTGATGGTTTTATAACTGAATCATGGTGGCATGTTTTCCCCATACAGTTCTTGTGCTAATGAATAAGTCTCATGAGATCTGATGGTTTTATAAAGGTAAACCCCTTTGGGCTCTCACTCTTGTCTGCCACCATGTAAGAAGTGCGTTTCACCTTCCACCACAATTGTGAGGCCTCCTCAGCCACATGAAGCTGTGTATCTGTTAAACCTCTTTCTTTTGTAAATTGCCGAGTCTCGGGTATGTCTTTATCAGCAGTGTGAAAATGGACTAATACAACTATAAAACTTCCAGAATAAAACAGGAGAGAATATTAGTGGCTTTGCGTTTGGCAATGTTTTTTTGAGAAGGAGTCTTGCTCTTGTTGCCCAGGCACAATCTTGGCTCACAGCAACCTCCACTGCTCAGGTTCAAGCGATTCTCTTCCCTTGGCCACCTGAGTACCTGGGATTACATGTGCCCACAACCAAGCTCAGCTAATTTTTTTTCTAGATGGAGTTTCACTCTTGTTGCCCAGGCTAGAGTGCAATGGCACGATCTCAGCTCAGTACAAACTCCGCCTCCTGTGTTCAAGCGATTCTCCTGCCTCAGCCTCCCAAGAAGCTGAGATTATAGGTATATTCCACCACACCTGGCTAATTTTGTATTTATAGTAGAGACAGGGTTTCTCCATGTTGATCAGTCTGATCTCGAACTCCTGACCTCAAGGGATCTCCTGACCTCAGGGGATCTGCTCACCTCAGCCTCCCAAAGTGCTGGGATTATAGGAGTAAGGCACCGTATATGGCCTGGCAATGATGTCTTAAATATGACCGATATTCACCCGCATTTTGCAAAACTGATATACATACCACTTCTTGGTCTTTTCATAACGGATGATTTCCTTGGAAGATTTAACCCATTAGTACTAATCACTCGTTCAACTCCCACAGTACTTGGATTCTGCTTCAATCGTGTAGCCTTGGAAACAACGCCCGACTCGGGTCTAGGACAGTAATTCTTATGCCAAATGCTATGAACATTAGCTGGTTTTTGACATGTTTTGTCATCCCAACTATGACTTCTTGAATGGGCAGGCTAAAAAAGGAAAAGGAGAAAGGTTATTTGCAAAAAGAAAATAATCAATTTTTTTCCTTCATAAATTACATAAATTACAAATATTAAGTTACCCTTAAAAATAACAGCATTTGATGAAATAAATACCTGTCCTTGAATAACATTTCCTACTCTGCTGGTCCTATACTTTTCCATTAAATGTGTCTTATATGAAGTCCACATTCTATTGGAAAGAATCAGAAAAGAATAGGAGCATAGTGTTATACAGTAATAAGTGCTAAGTAGAAAAATAAAAGAGAAATGTTATTAAAAGTTGATTAATAAAATGAATGTGTTTAGTTTTGCCTATGAATAAACTTGAGGCTACAGAAAAACAGAGATGCAAGGGACAGTGAGAATTCTGTGGTTGGAGCACAGGTGTGAGACTGGAGTAAAGAATTAAATTAAAGCCTTGGCATTACAGGAGCCCCTATTGGGGGATGACTAAAGAGAGAATTATTTGACCCCCATGTCCCCATCTCCAACCTGACCAGACAGTCAACAATCTACCTGCCTTCAGAACTAGAACAACTGAACTTCTGAAACCCAGAAAGAGTAACAGACGCAGCAGGCATTTCTGAAAGTAGAGAGATTCATTTGTCTGAAAACAGAGATTAAACAAAAGGCTAAATAGTGAATGGCAAGGAACCACGTAACCCATTCCTGGCCTGCCCCAACTCACTTTCTCTAGTCTGCTCTCAAAATACAGACAGCGAAAGTTTAGCCACCCTAAGCAGACATTTCTTTTTGGAAAAATATAACTGTGCAGAGAACATTCCAACATTGGGAGAATTCACATATCAAGTCCAATGTGTTACCAATGACACCACCCAAGAACAAAGTCCAACATAATAAGCCCCACCCCTTCACACAATGCTTCCCGTGAGCTTTCCAGTGCCCCTTCAAATACGACTGGACAGAAGTTACTACCATGAGGGAGAAAATACCAACACAGGAAAAAAATACACAGCAGTTACAGAGAGCAGAAAAAAATGTCCAGAAAATTATCATAGTAGAGAAAGATAACAGATGGCATCCAAATCTTCAAAAAAAAAAAGTACTATTAAAGAGTCCCTCGATATAAAAATATGATAGTAGAAGTAAAAATTCAACAGAATTTCCTGCACTGATAGAAAAGCTCCGTACTGTCCTGTGTGTTAGCCACTAACCACTGAGCACCTGAAAGGTGGCTACTGTAACCGGAGAACTAAAACAGGCATTTTATTTAACAAATGTACACAGCCACACATGGCTAGTGGCTACCATACGAGACAGGGCAAGGTTAGAAAATAGGGAAATAGCAATCGAGTGTGAAGTTGACATAACTGGAGTTGATAAAGTTCATTTTTAGTGTTGTTATGGATTTGCTCTCTTGGTAGGCTTGGCTTATTTCAGCTCACAGTAATGGTTACTTTGCAGTCCTCAATGGTTCACCAGTTTGTTAGTGGTCATCTTTTCCAGGCTCACTTCTTTTTTCTCTCAAGATCTGGTTCCTTTACATGGTAAACACTCACATTCTTAGTCCAGCCATCATGAACAACCTTAATATACCACTTTTACATATTAAGTTCCCTTAATACATCACTTTTTTCTACATATGCTTTTTTTTTTTTTTTCTTAAGCCTGGAATTACATACTCATCTTGAAAAACTCTGCTGAGGATACACATCAGTTTCTCTTTGAGCAGACAGTAGAGAGCTTGGCTTGGAATCACAGCTCCCCTATTTATTAAAATGGTGAGCTGGGCAAGGTACTTAGGCGTCCTCTAACTATTTCCTCACCTGTGAAATGGGAATGGTACTGACTTCAGAGGCTTTCTGAAGAGTAAATGAGTTACGATGTCAAAGGTGCTTAAAAGAGCACCTGGAACATAGTAAATGCCCAGATGTTTGCCATTATTATGATGGAGCATTCTCTTAGGTAGAGTGAGGGACATGCTTTTTGTTTCCACAGAGCCTAGAATGCATATTTAATATAGCACTTACCACGTTTCTCTCTACATAATCCCATCTCCTTCCTATTTAGGCAATGGGCATTTGACAGACAAGGATCTTATTTTTCCTGTATTTCTTATTTTTCTTCATAGTCCAGAACCCTAGCTAACCTAATTACACTGTTACAGTGCTTGATAAATATTTAGTAAAAGAATAAATTAGTGAGCAAGAATTAGACTGGAAGCTATGGAAAAGAAGAAAATGTTATCCAGAGGGCCAACTCAAAGAGGCAAGAGGATGCAGGAACGAAATGGAAGCCAAAGTTTATTTTCAAGTTTTCCAGTCTGAGAGAACAAAAGAGACCTGTAGCTGACATTCATTCATTCAACATAATGAATGACATTTACACAGTAAATATCATACAGCCGTGAAGATCACAAAGTTCTGCCTTTATGAAGACCACATTCTACTGGAAAGAATCAGAATAGAAACATATTGTTATACAGTAATAGTTGTTAAGTAGAAATATAAAAGAGAAATGTTATTTGCCTAAGAATAGACTTGAGGCTACAGGAAATCAGAGATGCAAGAGACAGCGAGAATTCCATGGTTGGTGCACAGGCAAGAGACTGGAGTAAAGATGGAGGTGTGAGTTCTTTGCGTAAATGGGATTAAAGCCCTAAGGACTTACCTGCAGAAGAAATGTAAACAGAAAAGAGAACAGAGGATAACAGAAATACAACAAGAAAGAGAATGATGGGGGACAGCATCTTGAGGAATATATACAATGTCGAAGCAGAAGAAAACAGCAAATTGTTCAAAGAAACAGCAGGGGTGTGCAGTAAGTATTTGTTAAACTATGCATGAGTGAAAAAAATTTTTACTCCCGTAGTGTTCCTAGGTTTGGATCTTTAACGATGCCAAATGCCACAGAAGCTGAATGGCGTGAGATGAGACAAAAAGGCATCAAATGCTTGGTATATTCAAATGAAATGCTCAAGGATAAGGGTTTGATCATAAATAACAGTCACTTCTTAATTTAAAAAAATTAACCAATGTATGTTCTAACAGATGTAATTTTTCTAGGATTAAGTTGTTTTTAATGTACACTCTGCAAAGAGCCTGGATTAAAAAAATGCTTAAAAGATGCTTAGTGTATGAAGATTTGCCTTTAATCTCAGTTCTTGAGACATAACTAAAATGTGCTTTCATAGGGTGGTCATCAAAACGTTACCATAGCAGTGTCTGGATTGTAGTCATCGATCTGTTCAAAAGTATTTATATCTTTATTTCCAAGTGCTATTTGAAGAGCTATGGAATCATCCACATATCTAGGTTGACAAGGTTAAGGAAAAACGTATTTATTAACAATCAACCAAATGACACTATACTAAGATGGAAAAATGTTTTCTATTGTCACAGAAAATCCATAGGTTTATAACCTAAATGGAGTCTACTTACTTTACACATCAGCGTTACTGAAAGCAGACATAGTTCGCTATCTCTATCTGTCCCTGCAGAAGTTGGTGTCTTCTGAAGCAAAGCCCCATGCCGTCATACTCCTCCCCTTTCAAGGGAGACAGAAGAAAAAGTCCTAGCAACCACCTAAGGGACTCAGGGCTCTGTATCAGCCTGTGTGCACGTGGCCAGTGGCTATGGGAAGGGCATCCTCTCCTGGTGCACTCAAATGCCCAGAATGCTCCTCTGAGAAATCAGTCGTGCCTGCCACGAAGAGGTCCTCTCAAGAGCCACCTTTGGAATGTGACGGACCCTGTGCATGCTCCTGTCAGTCAACCTAAATAATCAGAATGCACAGCAGATGAGCCTTGAGTTTACAAACAAAAAGTTGGGCTGGGCACGGTGGCTCTTGCCTGTAATCCTAGCACTTTGGGAGGCCAAGGGGGCAGATCACAAAGTCAAGAGATCGAGATCATCCTGGCCAACATGGTGAAACCCCATCTTGAAAATACAAAAATTAGCAGGGTGTGGTGCTGTATGCCTGTAGTCCCAGCTACTCGGGAGGCTGACGCAGGATAATCGCTTGAACTCTGGAGGCAGAGGTTGCAGTGAGCCGAGATCGCACCACTGCACTTCAGCCTGCGGACAGAGCAAGATTCCATCTTAAATAAATAAATAAATAATTTTTAAAAAGTTGTCCCAAATTTTCACTAGCATAGTAATTTAAATGAACAATATACAGATTTTACTATAAAAAAGAAAGCAAAACAATAATTTGCAAGCTTTTTACTAAATGCCTCACAAAAAATATCACCATAAAAATACTGAAGAAAAAAGCACAAATTCTACCATTCTGGCTCAGAAAGGATACTGCCCAGCATAGCTTAGTGTTTCAGGATCAACGTCATCTTCATAGGCATTCAGAGGAATAAGTTTCCTTTTGATGGGATCAAAAACTAGCTGATAGAGAAAGGTATTGTTGGCTCGAATAAATCCCTTGATGTAATCCTCTGGTACTGTGATATTCATCTTGAGATAATGCCCGATTTTCTTGATAACCTAACAATGCAAGCAAAAATATTTTATCTGCAACTACAGAACTGGTAACATATTTTTTTTTTTAAATCACCCCTCATCCCCTAGAACAGGGAACATATTATCCTCAAGGCTGACTGACTTACATTACAGCATCATGAAGACAGGCTGAAACATTAACTGCTTTCATCTACATCAAAAAAATTCTATCAGCAAACAACCACGTAATTTCACTTAAAATTCTAAGTCTCATAACTAGTATTTTCTTTGATTTTTATTTATTTTTTCTTTTATGAGATGGAGTTTCACCCTCATTCCCCAGGCTGGAGTGCAGTGGCGTGATCTCAGCTCACTGCAACCTCCACCTCCCAAGTTCAAGTGATTCTCTTGCCTCAGCCTCCCAAGTAGCCGGGATTACAGGCATGAGCCACCACACCTGGCTAATTTCTGTATTTTTAGTAGAGATGGGGTTTCACCATATTGGCTAGTCTGGTCTCAAACTCCTGACCTCGGGTGATCCATCCACCTCAGCCTCCCAAAGTGCTGGGATTACAGGCATGAGCCACTGCACCTGGCCTTTCCTTGGTTTTCCTATTACTAATTTGAAGGATAAAAATACAGTTATATAATATATCAAGTTTATCTTTCTAGGTGTAACTTTGAGATACATTATTCATTCATCTTCAAAGTTCTTTTTATCAAGAAAGGAAAAAACAAAGAACATACAAAATCTGAAAATTTAAAAAATCCAAATATTATTAGATTATATTTTTAAAACAAGTTGACATTCTGATTTCTGTGATTCTTAAAGCTGGAAAGGATCCTAAACATTACATAGTAAATCCATAGGTGAAAAACAGAAGACCCAGAGAAATGAAGGGATCCTGGGGTCACAGGCGAGTTACAGTATGTGATCCTATTCCCACCTGGGATACTATCTCCCAACCTAGAGATCTTTCCATGACATTACATCACCCTCAGCCCTGAGGACTATGCTTTGGACTCTTGGAAATAGAAAAATGGAATTTCTGCTCTCTAAACCGTAAGGGCTTTAGAGAATATCAGAGGGGGAAAATGAGCTTCTTTAATGTTTTTTTAAGAGAAACTACAAAGTAGTGATATCCAGAGTCTCGGAATTTTCCAGAGTATATATCATATGACACATGATATCAAATGAGACTTAATGAGGCAGCAGATACAGGTTGAGTATACATTATCCAAACTTCTTGGCACCAGAAGTATTTCAGATTTTGAATATTTTCAGATTTAGGAATATTTGCATATACACATTATGAGATGAGGTGGGGATGGAGCCTAAGTCTAAACATAAAATCCATTTACATTTCCACACACTGACAGCAAGAAGGTGAAGAAGACAAAAAAACGGAATTATGTTTCATCTAAGTCTTAACACACGTAGACTGAAGGTAATTCTATACAATATTTTGAATAATTTTGTGCACCCTTCACATGAGATCAGGTGTAGAATTTCTCACTTGCCATGCTGGGGCTCAAAAAGTTTTGGATTTTTTGAACGTTTCAGACTTTTGGATTAGGGATGTTCAACTTGCATATGAACACAGCTGTCTTCTATTAGGCCACATTAAAGAGATTTCCATAAATACATGCATGATTCCTCTCTCTCATAATTTTTGTTTTCAAAAATATGATTGTTCTTCATAAAAGCATGCTATTTATGCTAATTTGTAATGAGTTTATTATAGAGTTTAAATAAATTGATAAACGTTTAAATTTTTCTTTGAATTTTTAATTCAGTAAATAACAATAGCTATCGCCTACATATACAAAAAATGTTACCACACAGAGCTTTAGGAGTGTAAAGGGAGCCTGAGACCAAAAAATTTGAGAGCCACCACTACAGAGTTATAGCACAGAAGTCAAAAGACTGTATTTTACCCTAGAATATTTTGCACTTGAGCCTCTTTATATCAGTCTTTATTTTTAAAATCACTACTTTTTTGTCAACTGCAGAAAATATGATTCTTCCAATGTATGTTTGTTACTAAGGCAAAGCTCTAGTGCCTGTCATTTGCTCCTTTTAATAATGTAATATAGGTTATTCACATAACAGCATATTCTAATTTACTATTTTATTAAGGAAATGCTTCAGAAATTGAATACGACACTTGGCAGATCACTCTTACCTTTACTATATCTGGATTATTGGCTAGTTTTAGGACTTTGCATGCCTTTGCTAATCCAATCCCACGCAGTGATGAGAGGTAGTCACAGCCTGAAAGAATACACATGTAACGAAATTTCTCTTCAGTGAATACATCCCCAAGCTGTCTGCACATTCCTAGCCGAGCCTGATCAATTTCAAGTCCATTTCCAAACTGGTCCATCTTTAAAATCACCTTCAAAAGCAAGGGAAATCGTTAATACCTAGAAGGGCCACTTTTATTTGTTATTATCTAATCCACTGCAATAATTTTAAGAAACCTTTCTTGTTCTTCACCGTAACACTGAAAGAGAGGAGACACAGATAGACAGGCTGATGATTATCAAGTCTACAAATAAATTACGCTGAAGCATAGGCTATGACTAGACAAGGATATACAGCCAGGACTCACTTGTCACAATTCTGGTACAAAGAAAGCTCTTTTTGTATCTCTTTATTTTCTACCTATGTTACAGGGTTGTCGCGATGATCAAATCGTAATGTACACAAAAAACATTTTCTCTTTCTGTACCTTTTAAGTAAACTTTTTCCTTATTATTGAAATAATACCTGTTTATTGTAGAAAATTTGGAAAATATGGAAATTCAGGAAGAAAACAAGTCATCTATATTCCCCCATTTTCACTGTAACCTAGCATTAACCTTTTGATAGAGACTCTTCTAGTCATAAATATAGGCATTAACAAAAATAAGAGCAGCCTGTAGTTTTGTATCTTAATTCTCCCCTATAGTAAGTTTTCCATGAAATAGTTTTATACATAATTCCAAATAACTCCATAGCAACCCATTAGCACATAAGTTAGTATACCCAACCTAATTGAGAAATATAAAGCGGATGTTGTCATTATTCAAAAATAACACTGGCAAGTCCATATTCTACTAAAGAATTTGTACAAAACAAAACCCTCCAACCTTATGGGCTTACTCTGAAAAAGTATCCAGATTACACAAATGTCCAGGAGCAAAGACCTTCTTTTCACTTTTAAATAAAATAAATAATTATTAATATTATAAAAATAGATGTCAGTTACAAATATTCTGTTAAATAAAATTATATATTTCATAATCATTATAAATTTTATAAATATTATAAATACTATAAATACTTTATAAATATTATAAATGATAATTTCCTGGACAGGAAAAACTTCAGCTCCTTGGTTTACACTATTCCCATCTACATAGAAAAGAAAAATGTAGTAGTGGAGTTAAGTACCTTTTTACAGCCAAAAGCTAGGAGATCCGAGTCCTCTGTAATTATAGCTTGTACAATTCCCGCTTTGTTAAGATAGGCCAACTGTGCATCAGCTTCATATGGAGCCACGAGGCAATCTACTCCCTGAGACCGGGCAGCCTGGAGGAGAGAATCACAATGAATCTCCAGCACAGCATCTGGAAGGCATTAAACGACTTCCTGTTTCAAACCCACTTTATTACTAGACTCAGCACGCACATGCCAACATTACTTTGAGAAATCGTTTCCTTTGAAGTTGAGTTTTTCTACTGCAAGTTCTGGTATATGTTGAACTAATTATATAGGCACTAAGACATTTTTCAAAAATCAATTTATAAAATTTGGAGAAAAGAAATACTCCTATACAGTCAGAGGAAAAAAGAATCCTACAAACTACAAAAGTAATTATTTTATTTTTTTGAGACAGGGTCTGGCTCTGTCACCCAGGCTGGAGTGCAGTGGTGCCAGCCATCAGGGCCCACTGCAGCTTCGACCTGGGCTCTGGGCTCAGGTGATCTTCCCACCTCAGCCTCCCAAGTAGCTGGGACTACAGGTGTATGTCACCACACCCAGCTAATTTTTTTGTATTTTTTGTAGAGACAAGGTTTTGCCATGTTGTCTAGGCTGGTCTCAAACTCCTGGACTCAAGTGATCTGCTTGCTTCAGCTTCCCAAAGTGCTAGCATTATAAGCGTGAGCCACTGTGCCTGGCCTAATTATTTTAAATTATAGAAAGCTTCCTCCCAATTGACATGAACCCAGAAATTTTTTTTAAAAAAAGAAAGCTTCCATCTTAAGAATGGCCACATTCCAAAAATATACATTTGTTTGGAGTTTTGAATATATTTTCCACATAAAAGTAACGGGTTGTCCTGTCAGGCTACAAAAGTCGAACAGGGTACTGACACAGTATTGATAAAATTATAGACCATATCCGGCAATGTCTTGGGGGGAAACATACACATATGTATATACATATACACACACATATATAACTCTCCTCTAATAATATATAATATATATTACAGGCTATAGAACTATATTTAAACCAATGCATTATGAGAAAATACTTCTCAAATAATCTTGCCAAGAAAGAGTCCCTATCATAGCCTCCGTGTCAAAATCCAGGCAGTTGGAACTGGAACTTCCTTGTTCTCAATCACGGGAAAATGGTTCCCAAGGCCCGAAGAGAGGCTTTGGGAACTTAAAAAAAAAAAAAAAGAGGAAAGAGGTATCAATCTCTGCTACTATCAGTTTTGGTGACAACTTGCAATTTGCTGTTTTTCTCATTTTTTTCTTTTTCTGCCCAGCAACATTCCTACTGTCACCCGTGCAGGCCACTGCGTGTCCAGTCAAGGCTTCTCCTCTGCTTCCGCACACACTGCAGCCTCTCTCCTCGTGACTACACAGAGCACACATTTTCTCTTATACTTCACTCTCTCTCCTGCATCCCATTCTTTCCTCTTGACCCATACAGAAAGAACCAAAGACTCAAATGACAAAGCCAAATAAGAAGTGTAGTATTTATTTTAGCTCAGGAGCGGGATGACAGAACTGTTTTAAGCTAGAAAAAGCTGACTCTGCCGGGCGCGGTGGCTTACGCCTGTAATCCCAGCACTTTGGAAGGCCGAGGCGGGCCGACATGAGGTCAGGGTTCGAGACCAGCCTGGCCAACACAGTGAAAGCTCATCTCTACTAAAAAAAAGATACAAAAATTAGCTGGACGTGGTGGTGTACACCTGTAATCCCAGCTATGGGAAGGCTGAGACAGAAAAACTGCTTGAACCCGGGAGGCGGAAGTTGCAGTGAGCCGAGATAGTTGGGTGATAGAGCAAGATTCTGTCTCAAAAAAAAAAAGAAAAAGAAAAAGAAAAAGCTGACTCCACCTTTATCAACCCACCTTTAATAGGCCACGCACAGTGGCTCATGCCTGTAATCCAGGCACTTTGGGAGGCCGATGCAGGCGGATCACCTCAGATGGGGAGCTCAAGATCAGCTTGGGAAACATGGAGGAACCCCGTCTCTACTAAAAATACAAAATTAGCTGGGTGCAGTGGCTCATGCCTGTAATCCCAACACTTTGAGAGGCCAAGGTGGGCAGATCACCTGAGGTTGGGAGTTCGAGACCAGCCTGACCAATATGGAGAAACCTCGTCTCTACTAAATTCACAAAATTAGCCAGGCGTGGTGGTGAATGCGTGTAATCCCAGCTACTTGAGAGGCTGAGGCAGGAGAGTCACTTGAACCTGGAAGGTGGAGGTTGTGGTGAGCCGAAATCGCACCACTGCACTCCAGCCTGGGCAACAGAGCAAAGCTCCATCTCAAAACAACAACAACAAAAAGTAAAAAACACCTGTACCAAGCAGGTTCTAAGAAGGGGAAAGTGAGGGCTGGGACTGTGGGCACCCCGACACTAAGATTTACAGGGATAAGGAAAGAAGCTGCTTCGAGGAGGAGGTAACAGGGAACAGAAGTCTGTAGGGTACCTGAGGCAATGAGGCTAAACCACAGACCTCTGTCATCTGAGAATGCCAGTTACGGTAAGTGCTGAGACTACAGGAAAGTTGGGTGAGACCGACACCTCCAGGGATTTATTCCTTCCACCTCTTTATTTTTTTTGTTTTTAGTAGAGGTAGGGTCTCACTATGTTGTCCAGGATGGTCTCCAACTCCTGAGCTCAAATGATCCTCCTGCCTCAGCGTCCTGAAGTGCTGGGATTACAGGTGTGTGTCTGGCCCTCTTCCTTCCATTGTTCTGGAACATAACTAAAGAGAGAACCTTACTTATGCCTGAGGATTTCTCCTGAAAATTGTTGAACTCTTCTTTATCTAATGATACTGTTCCCTTCTTCTTCTGATATCTGCCTTTTACTTGAGATTAGGCCTAGAACGATTTTCAACCCTTAATTTTCTTGCTCTCCCATTAATAAACAACTTATAACTAGCTTTAGTGAACTTGCCCACCTGCCCCTTCAACTTCATTTTTTATTGGCTTACTTTAATTACTTTGTGGGCCATAGCATGTGTGATATTGATAGACCGGGAAAAACACTCTCGGGCCTCCGAGACTTTCCCCTCACGAAGAAGCTGCTTTCCCTTAAGAAGATTGGCTTGTCGTCTTCTGCAAGGGAAGAACATTTTTAAAATATAAAACATTTAAGAGGCTGACTCAAGAAACTATAGCAAAACAATAATTCAAGAAGCTTTCCTAGAATTGAAACAAGTTTTTGACTTATTTGAAAGTACACACTAGGTCCTTGAGAACATTAACCCGGATGCTTTGGACTTCTAAGGCAAAAAGAACACGTGATTTCAAATGTATATGTGCACACACACACAAGATTACCATCAGACTTTTCCACAGTAATTCTTTACGTCAAAGAAAATGCAGTAACTAAGATACTTTTTAAAAAAGAAGTGATAATAATGTAGCAGATACATAACACTTAAGGAAATCTGTTCACATTCTAGGCTATAAAATAAGCCTCAACAAATTAAAATTTTATTTATTAATTTGTTTAAGCCAAGCACAATGGCTCATGCCTATAATTCCAGCACTTTGGGAGGCTGAAGCAGTTGGATCGCAAGGTCAGGAGTTCAAGACCAGCCTGGCCAACACGGCAAAACCCTTTCTCTACTAAAAATACAAAAATTAGCTGGGCGTGGTGGCATGCACCTGTAGTCCCAGCTACTTCGGAGGCTGAGGCACTAGAGTTACTTGAATCCAGGAGGTAGGGGTTCCAGCGAGCTGAGATTGTGCCACCACACTCTAGCCTGGGCAACAGAGTGAGACTCTGTCAAAAACTAAAAATTAAAAAATTTTTTTTAGTGACTGGATCTTACAATGTTGCCCAGGCTGGACTACAATGGCTCTTCACAGAGGTGATCAGAGGGCACTAAAGCATTGAACTCCTGTGCTCCAGTGATCCTCTTGCCTCAACCTCCCAAGTACCTAGGACAACAGGGGAAGTCACTGAACCTGGCTTAAAATTTCAAAAATTGGTATCCTATAAACTACAGCATCTGACCCTAGTGCAATGAAGTTAGAGATTAAGTAGAGAAATAACTTACTCTCTTCTAGATCTCTCTACTTCCTTTTTAGAAGGTAAAGTACATCCATCAAATACGAGAATAGGCTTGATCCCATGAGATAGTAACATATTTACAAATTTCATACAAAATCCTACATACCTATGGAAAAAAAGAAAAATACATTTAAGTGCTTTGCCTTTTGTAAGTTAATACTACTTCTGCTCTATTTTAAGCCAGATGAGAAAATTATGAAAAGAGATTTTAAGCAAATGTTTTCATAGGAACTGGAACTCTAAATCACTAGACTTGGATTCAAATCCTGCCTTGGATACTTATGACCCATGTGATGTCTGGTGAACTACTTGATGCTCCAAGTCTTGGTTTCCTTATCTGTAAATTAAAGAGCTTTGCTATTCCTTCTAATTCTGACATTTCTGGTTTCAAATCTGGTCTTTTTCTGCCATTTTCTTTTAATTTAAAAAAAATTTCAAATCTATTGAAAAGTTGAAAAAATAGTATAACAAACACTGGATTCCTCCAACAATACCATATCGCAGCCACGTAACTTAATAGTGACACAATATTATCTAATGCTCAGTGTATATTATAATTGGTACAACTGTCTCAATGTTTTTTATATTCAGTGGCATCCTGGTAAATGTTTAACCACAGTTCTGGGGGAAGAAGTGCCTGATTTCCCTGACATAAATATTCCACAATGGCAGATGAGCTACCTAAATGAACTCAACAAATGCTGACTTGAGAAAACATGGTGTGTAAAGAGCTCATAGGGACACCACTATTACCGTTTTTTCCAAGTCCAAGATCCAATCAAGGATCAGGTATTATGTTAGGTATTGTGACAAAAACAACCGTATTCACAACTTCTATCATTTTCTTTAAAAGAAAAAGGCATTTTAGCTGAAAAACAGGAATGGGAAAACATAATCTTTAAGATAATCTTTTCACATAATGCAAATTTAGCAACTAAAATAAAGGAAAAAAAGATGACCTTTTAAATCATACATAGTCACCAAGTGCAGTGGCTCATGCCTATAATCCCAGCACTTTGGGAGGCTGAGGCAGGCAGATCATGAGGTCAGGAGTTTGAGACCACACTGACCAACATGACAAAATAAAACGCTGTCTCTACTAAAAATACAAAAAAAAATTGCTGGGTGTGGTGGCAGACGCCTGTAATCCCAGCTGCTCAGGAGGCTGAGGCAGGAGAATTGCTTGAACTTGGGAGGCGGAGGTTGTAGTGTACCAATATTGCACTATTGCACTCCAATCCTTCTCAAAAAATAAATAAATAAGTAAAATCATATATAGTCATCTTCATAGGAGACTCATTACATTATTATCCTATTTTTTTCTATTTGTTGTAGATCAGTGACAATGAACTTGCATTGGTATAGAACAATGATTGGGACCTGCTAATCATAAAGCAAAATTTAGAAGAAAGTCAATGTGAAATTAGAACAAATTGTACAAGACATTTGTTTTTTTGATAACTAGGGTTAGCAGTATATTTTCTGTACCCAAGAATGTGGGAGTCAGAAATTATAATGGATTTTCAAAGCATTGTTAAAAAATTTATCTTAGGTTAAGAATTGGGTCAGACACAGTGGCTCATGCCTGTAATCTCAGCTCTTTGGGAGGCCGAGGCAGATGGATCACTTGAGGTCAGGAGGTCGAGACCAGCCTGGCCAACATGGTGAAACCCCATCTCTACTAAAAATACAATAATCAGCCAAGTGTGGTGGTACATACCGGTAATCCTAGCTACTTGGAAGGCTGAGACAGGAGAATCACTTGAACCTGGGAGGCGGAGGTTGCAGTGAGCTGAGATCATGCCACTGCACTCCGGCCTGGGTAACAGAGAGATTCCATCTCAAATAAATAAATAAATAAATAAATAAAGGAGATATTAATAGTCTTCGGTTTTCGTCCATTAGTGTCTTGATACTCTGGCTCATTATAAAGAAAGAAAACTAGGCTGGTCCGATGGTAGTGGGTTATCAGAACTTATTAACATTAGTGTCACTAAAGTTAGTATACAACCCCCCACTGCTAAATTTGACTGGCTTTTAAAAAATAAATAAATAAAAATAGAAAGAAAGAAAACTAGGCCATTATCACAGAAGGAAGTCATCCCTGATTTGGCAATATTCTAAAACAACTAACTCTCGCTTCCTGATAAATTATGGCAGTGAGTGAAAACAATCCATTTTTGGGGCGGGGCGGGGGTAGCAGGGGGAAGGCATTGTAGGTCTCACTCTTAATTGTCAAAGAATTAATGTTAAGTCCAGACTTACCTATCAGTAGGTTCACCTTTGGCTAGTTTTTCGGCACAAGCAATAGCTCCTTTGTGAAGCCAGCAATACGTATCCACAGCTACTACTTGCCCTTTATACTTCCTCACGTGGATGGGTTCAGAAGCTTCTTTGATAAATTGTAGCAAGCCATGTATCCCCATGGTGCCAAATTAACTACATGACATGAAAAGAGACAGAACAGTAATATTTAAAGAAAAATACATTTATCAAGACATTTTAGATAAATAAAGAGAAAGAACTGGGAGTCCAATGTAGAAATTGTTTAAATATTCAAGAATCACTAATCTTTCATATTTTAGCTGGGCTCCTCCCTGTCAAACGATTTCCATAGGGTAGAATTTACACTGATTACTAATACTACTTCTAATGCCACTTGACAGCTGCTTAATGTTTATTCTATTCAAAGTGCTTCTGCACTTTGACTCCTAACATATGCACAAATAAAACCATGCGTGTGATGGCATCACACTGCCTCTGCAGAAGGGATTCATTATAAGGGCCAAAATGCAATTCAAATAGGAGTAGAAACTCAAAACAGTTTGTAGGAAGGTAAGCATTTCAATTAAAAACCAAAGGAAAGGCCTGGTGCAGTGGCTCACCCCTACAATCCCAGCACTTTGGGAGGTGGAGGTGGGCAGATCACCTGAAGTCAGGAGTTGGAGACCAGCCTGGCCAACATGGTGAAACTGGTAAAATCCCGTCTCTACTAAAAATACAAAAATCAGCCAGGCGTGGTGGTGCACGCCTGTAGTCCCAGCTACTCAGAAGGCTGAGGCAGAAGAATCACTTGAACCTGGGAGACAAAGGTTGCAATGAGCCAAGATGGCACACTGCACTCCGGCCTGGGCAGCAGAGTAAGACTCCGTCTCCAAAAAAAAAAAAAAAAAAAAAAAACACCAGAAAAAATTCAAAAAGAGTTACAGAAGTGATCCTGTACTTTTTTAGGACTGAAATTCGTGGCTATCAGAATGCATTATTCTAAGCACAAACAGTGTTGGTGCCTAGGGGCAAATCCACCTGTCTCTCGGAAAGCTACCCCAAAGAACTGTGAAACTGCGTCTGCTATGCAAATACAGCTTCAAGACAAATGCTTTAGCTTTCCACCTGCCTCCATTCTGGTTGCAGCCCCCAAATCCTTTCTTTTTTTTTTTTTTGCTTACTAGGGATGCTGAGGCAGGAAAATCGCTTGAACCCGCCAAACCCTTTCTATGCAAAGATTCTGGAACTGTCACAGCCCTTTCTGATGAACGGACCTACTCCCCCTACTCTACAATAAAAAGCCAGCAATGTGCACTGACCAGTTGTTTAGCATTTCATAATACAAATCTCTCCTACCAAACATTAAGAATGGAAGGAAGGGAAGAAAGAAAGTACAGGATCAGAAGTCAGCTTTTATCAGAGCTCTAAAGGCTCTAGACCAGCAGTTCTCAAATTTCAGAAGTTCTTAGATTCTCAACTTCAATCAGTGATTGGGATTCACCGGTTCCTCTGTGAGGCTCGGGACTCTGAATTTTAAACACAGCAAGTCATCTGGATGCAGGTGGTCCTCAAGCTACAGTTTCAGAAAAACAGTCTCTTACCTCTCAGATGGTGTCTAAAGTTTTCTCTCACTCCGAGGAAAACGGATATAATAGTTCATGAAATTTACCTAAGTTTCTTCTGGGCCAGGCAAATATCCTCGAATAAGTATTTCTTCTTTAGCGCAGTAAGAATGGCTGAATGCAATAGTAAGAATGAATGAGCACATATCTCAAAGAGATCGCATGTGGCACTCGAGGTAACACCACCATCTTCACATTATCCCTCTGTCTGTCGGAGATGTGCAGGCATGGCCCCAAGCCCATTCCAGACAACACGTTTCCTTAGGCCTGCACGACATTATGGAAAAATGTACTTGTCAACATTTTTTTGGTTTTTTGTGAGAAGGGGTTTTACTCTTGTTACCCAGGCTGGAGCGCAGTGGCTTGATCTCTGCTCACAACCTCCGCCTCCCAGGTTCAAGCGATTCTCCTGCCTCAGCCTCCCAATTAGCTGGGACCACAGGCGTGCGCCACCACACCTGACTAAAGTGCTGGGGTTACAGGAGTGAGCCACCGCGCCGGCCACTTGTCAACATTTAAAGGTGGAGAGATTGCATGTAAAACCCGGACTGCCAGTTTCTGCGGATAAATGAGAGAAGTCTGGCAACCCTGGCGCCTGCTCCAGCTTGGCATCATCTGCTCTTTATCTCCCTCCGTTCACTAATTGCAGACCTCACGTGGCCAGACGTCCCCTCGGAACAAAACAACACGTACTCCACTCAGGCTGAAGGCTCTGCTGTCGGGTCCACGCCAGATCCTCTCCTTCCCTTCCTGGAAGACCCCGAATCCCGAGAGGAGGGTCGGAGGTGACACGCAGATCGACCCCCAACGGAACCCACCCATTAGCCTCCACACAGCCCGCTCCTCTCACCTTCCAAGAAGGGGCTCTCCTCGTCCCCTTGAACGGAGCCGAGTGGGGCTGGAGAAATCCGCCCCCGACGCCCCGCTAACTCACTGCGGCCAGAGCACCCACGACCAGCGACGTAGAACACGGGTAACCCGGCGGCACCGCGCGCGAAAGCCGGACCTTTCAATTTGCGCGGGTTCCTTGCGGCCCCGCCCAGCGGATGTGACGTCAGCGCGCATCCCGCAACCCGGCTCCGCCTCCTGCGGCTTCCAACTCTTAGGGTCGCGTCCTAAGCCCTCCGTCTCGCTGGACAGACACGGGTCCACTACCCTAAGACTCCAGACGTTGCCGCCGGCCGGAACACCGTGCGGCTTCTTGAGGGCGCGGGTGAAACTGGCGCTACTGGCTGATGGCGAGCAATGCCCCGGAAGTTGGGCGTGTTTACAGCCGCAGAGACTGCTGGGGGTTGTAGTTTTCTCCTGGCTGCAACCCCAGTTCTGGAGGCTGACATTTAAAGAGCGCCGCCGCGCGTTTGTGTTGAGGTTTTTCAAACGTGGAAAAGGAGCTCTGCTGGAATTAGTTGCTCAGTCCCCCTCGGCGTCATCAGTCCCATCCTAATTTCTTCATTCTCTTTAAAACGCCCAGTCGCCTCTGTACAAATCGAAATTGAATACAGTTCACGCTGGGCTCGTCTCCCCATTGCAGTAGTAGTATTGATTAAAATCTGTTTCTACCACTTTACCTAGAATCCAGCTTCGTTTATTTTTGACATAAGTAGGGGAAAATCAACTATAGAACAAGATCTTGAAAATGGGCCTTAGAGACAAAGACTGTAAAGGCATTTCGGACTTACCCGGCCATTTGTGGCTAGGTTTCCAGTCCGCAAAATATCCCAAACCTAGTCGCTGTCCTCTTCCCTTAGGAATATTGTGATTTAAAAAAAAATTCAAGAAACCTTAGGCCAGACCACGGAGTAATGCTCTGGGCTCAGACATCAATAATTCACACTCAATTCAAGAAATTGAAGGGGAAGAAGAAAATGCTCCCCATTTGATTACTTTCTTTACATATTTATCCCTTCTTTTAAAGTCTTTGCATGATCAGTCTAACATTTCTATCATGCCAATTTTTAAGACATCTATGATGCCTTGAATTTGTTACTAAAATTGTTGAAAAGCTGCCATCTTTGGGGAATGTGCTTGGGAGAGCAGGCTTGCTTCCTTCCTGGTTCTGTTCTTTAGAGCTGTGACTACCAGAGATGAGAAAAGTTATCTTCCCTCCCTCTTCCAAAGGCTGTGGTACACCTCACCCTAAGCTAGCTGGGAGTGGACTCTTGGGGAAGGTGGGGAACAGTTTCAAACTGCTGTACATTAAAGAGGAACTTCCGTGTGGGCAGCATGTGTTTGCAGAGGAGCCTTCGTATAGTCATTGGACTATCCTAAGCTGTAGTAACTGCTTCAGTGCCTAGAATCCAACTATGAATATGTCACACATGACGGACTTAAGAAGGTATACCAAAATAAAAAAGATGCCCATTCTGGCTGGGCGCGGTGGCTCATGCCTGTAATCCCAGCACTGTGGGAGGCCAAGGCGGGCAGATCACGAGGTGAAGAGATTGAGACCAACCTGGCCAACAGGGTGAAACCCCTGTCTCTACTAAAAATGCAAAAATTAGCCGGGCGTGGTGGTGTGCACCTGTAGTCCCAGCTACTTGGCAGGCTGAGGCAGGAGAATCGCTTGAACCGGGAGGTAGAGGTTGCAGTGAGCCGAGATCACACCACTGCACTCCAGCCTGGCGGCAGAGCGAGACTCCATCTCAAAAAAAAAAAAAAAGGTGCCTATTCCAGCTACACTGAATCCATCATAAAACTAGAGTAAGAGTTTGCTGCACTGCAAAGGGCTTGTGTATTTACTACAAATTAGACTCCCAAGGTTTCAGATTGGGTTCTTGGCTGCAGTGTTGAAAGACTAAAACTGAAAAAGAAAACCCTAGTTACAATACACTTCGCGAACAGAATATTTTTACTCTTTGGGAGGACAAAATCATTTGCATCAATTTGTGCAGTAATTTACTACTGCTTTAAGTGTGCCTGTCAGTGCCAGGTGGTGTGGGGACATAAAGAGATGACCTGTGTCTTCAGGGAACTTAGAATCTAGCTCTGTAGACAAAGCACAGTTTATCAAACAGTGAAGTCACAAATCATGATGGCATGTTACTAAATGCTAAAAAAGAAAATGGTATATGGTATATCCCATGCGTTTCCAGCTTAAGACTCAGTTCCAATGTTACCAGTTTCCAAATGTCTTCCCTAAGTTGGATACTTATTTGATATGCACAAGCATTCTGTGATGACTCTTGCCCTGACGCTTCTCACACTCCCACTGTGTTTGAATTGGCTTAGTCCTTTAATAGCCTGAAGATCGTTGGCGACAGGCTTGCCAGATTTAGCAAATAATAACGTAAGACACCCAGTAATTTGAATTTCACATGAACAGCAGATAAGTTTTTAATATATCTAATGTAATATTTGAGACATAGACTAAAAGAAATCCCTGTTTATCTGAAATTTTATCTGGATATTCTGTCATTTTATCTGGCAACCTTACTTTGAGGGCAGGGATTACGTCTATGAAGTTTCATATCCCAGTACCACTAGTGTAGATTTTAAACATTTCAAATATGTGGACTCATATATGTCCTAGGTATGGCACTATTATTATGGGTTTTCTGGGCAGCTCTTATCTTTCATTACTCTATCCTGTTGAAAGATTGGGTTGCCTGATTTTTAATTTGGAAAATATTGTCTCCATGGTTATAGGGCAGTGTTTCCTGAAGTATGGAACTTAGCCAACGATTTTGGGCCTAGTGAGTGTTGCGGGGGGCACCTCTTTATGGCCTCCTGCCTTTGCCTGGTTTCAGGGCTGCTAGAACCACAGCTGAGCAGCACCTCCCCCTACACACACACACACTGATGCATACACTGGTAATTTCTAAGAACAGACGTAGGAGTGGGAGTTCTTTTTAGTCAGCAGCATGAAAAGGCTTTTTATTTATTTATTTTTGGAAACAGAGTCTCGCTGTGTCACCAGGCCAGAGTGTAGTGGTGCGATCTCAGCTCACTGCAACCTCTGTCTCCTGAGTTCAAGGGATTCTCCTGCTTCAGCCTCCCAAGTAGCTGGGACTACAGGTGCGCACCACCGAACCCAGCTAATTTTTGTATTTTTAGTAGAGACAGGGTTTCACCATGTTGTCCAGGATGGTCTTGATCTCCTGACCTCATGATCTGCCTGCCTCGGCCTCCCAAAGTGCTGGGATTAGAGGCGTGAGCCACCGTGCCCAGCCATGAGGAGGCTTTTTCTAAAGCTCAACTTTCCCCCAAATCAGCGACAAGGGACTGGGGACAACCTCAAGTGCTCGGCAAGTCATCATCCTCTTGTCACCTTACACAGGACTATGTTTTTATTATGCAGAATGACACTTCTAAAAAATAATATAGCTGGCTCCAAGATATACGTTTTAGGGAAACTGGCATAGGTCTTTTGTGAAGCTCTCTTGAAGGTGATTGACATATTAGATTCGACATTACCTATCTATCTAAATAATAAGTCTTACTGTTAAAGTCCTGAATTATGGTACTTAGGGAGCAATTAGTATTTTTCAGGTTGGTTGCATATGTTTACATCCTTAATTTATTTAACACTCATAACAATACTATGAGGATGGCACATTTGTTATCCCCATTTTACAAATGAGATAACGGAAGTACAAAGGGATCTGGACCCAATGTAGCATGGCTCTAGAGTCTGTGATTTTAACTTACCTTTGGATGGCTAGTACATGCATTTATCTATGGAGGGATAGATATCATGTTAACATTTTCAAAGTTACCAATTGACTAAATCCCCTTTGGATGATTTTGGAAAAAGAAAGAAAAGAAACACTTTTATTTCTAATCTACTGTGCTTTTCCTGTGATCCCTCATGTAATCCTCATAATAGCTCTGGAAGATAACTATTGTTACCCTCATTTACAGAAGAAAAAAATGGAAGCAGAGAGAAGCAGGTGATCGTGTCATAAATCTAAAGCTGTTACATGATGCTATTCAAACGTGATTCAAACTAGTATCTGTCTGACTCCAAATGCCTGTGTTCTTCGCTATGACACACAGTGGGGAGAATTTACCCGGTGAACAGCAGATCCAGAGAGGAGGAGGAATACATAAATCCAGCTGGTAGCAGGCTGTCATGGAGTTGTGGGATCAAAAAGACAATAGACGGCCAGGCGCCGTGGCTCATGCCTATAATCCCAGCACTTTGGGAGGCTGAGCAGGTGGATCATGAGGTCAGGAGTTCAAAACCAGCCTGGCTAACATGGTGAAACTCTTTTTCTACTAAAAGCTACAAAAATTAGCCAGGCATGGTGGCAGTTGCCTGTAATCCCAGCTATTCTGGAGGCTGAGGCAGGAGAATCGCTTGAACCCGGGGCAGCAGAGGTTGCAGTGAGCCGAGATCGCGCCACTGCACTCCAGCCTTGGGTGATAGAGTGCGATTCCATCTAAACAAACAAACAAACAAACAAAGACAATAGGCACAATCTTAAATGTTTGGATCCAAAGACACATTTTTCTGACTTTGGCCTTCAAAGCTACTCCCAGGTGAGCTCCAGGTGCACGAGTGGGAGAGGACGTCTGCAGTCACGGCCAGGCTAACTCTTCCTTCTTATGAGATCGTTAATAAATCATACATCCCGGGCCCAGTGGTTCAGGCTGGGGAAGCTCCTCTTCTTACGGCACCAGCCTCTCACGATTTTCAGTGTTACCACGACTTTTTCATGGCCCAAGTGAATCCGTTTATCTCCATGCTTCAACTTTTTGCTTTTGTGTTAAAAAAAAATTAAAAATACAAAAGGTTCAGAGAATGCTAACCACTTTCTTGGTGAACTTGGGACGCAGTCACAGGCGTGAAATGGATATTGCGCTTTTGACTTTAGTGACGAAGTGTGACTTGCATTGGGATATGGGAATAACGTTCCAAGGTGGTGAGCTGGCGAAGGACGTCCACTCACTGGATAGCAAAAAGGGTCATTTCTCCTGAAAACTCGGTGAAATACAACCTTGAACAGTGAAACAGACATCGATACACCAGCACAGTGAGAAAAACAACCAGCCACAGAATGCTTAGTGAGGAGAAATACAAGATGGAGAGGCTCAGCTCAACAAAGGCGTCGCATTGATTATAAAGCTAAGAGTGGTCCTTGTGTGGTAAGTGCCAGACTGCATGAAGCAGCTGGTCTCAGGATAAAAGAGTAATGAATTTCTTTCCACTTATTGGTCTTCCAGCCTCCAGGGGACTTACTCAGCCAGCAGTTCTATTTTCAGAAGCAGAGGATAAACGCGTGCTTTAATTCCATCATTTAAAATCGAATAAGTATTTTTAACAAACATCTGTGGCCAGTTTTTCCATTGTTCTTTTGTATATCTATATGTATATCTCTATATCTCCATAGATAGCTTCCATTATTCCTTATATACTAGCTTAGTGAAGAGCTTAATCTCTGGCCTAAATTTGCTTAAATTCAGATCTGGGCTGTGTAATGTATTTGTCAGGTCTCCATATGCAAGCCTGGAGCCTGGAAGTCTGAAGTCCTGCTTGCCCCGGCTAATCGTCTCCCACCCGCTAGCCCCCCCCCCACATTTGCCCCCCCCCCTAATGGCCCAGCGGAGCTTCCCCAGACAAGCCCCTCACCTCACCCTGCCATCTTAACTGTTATTATGATAATAGTCTTATCCCACCTGCCATTGTAACTGAACTTATGGTAATGTATACTCCCTGCGCCTACCCCTACCACTGTAACTGATCTTACTCTGTAACTTTCCGCTGCCCACCCCAAATCTATAAAATCAACTTCTATCCCACTGCCCTTTGCTAATGCCCTTTTTGGCCCTAGCCCACCTGCACCCAGGTGAATAAACAGCCATGTTGCTCACACAGAGCCTGTTTGGGGGCTCTCTTCATTCAAAGCATGCATTTTCAGCAGTATTAACTGTTAATTTGCTGACTTTAAAGTTCTCCATCTCTTTATTTGGTTGGGCTGATCTTGGAGCATAATATAACCTCCAAAATGACTTAAACCAAGACTGCACTAGGCTAAGTGAACTATTGCACATTGACCCAATAATTTGATCAACAGAATAAAATGAAAAGAAATAAATTATTTTTCATTTTCCTTATTTGAAAACTGGGAGGAACAATAGACCTAATTGAACAGCTTCATAAGATCATGAAGATTAAATAAGATAACCTATTTAAATTGTATAGAGTCTGGAGTCAGCTGTGACATTCAATAGTGAAGTGAGAAAAAGCCCCTGAAAGTGAGCTGTGCGTAGTGATGTATAGTTTGTCGGGAGCTTTCACATGCATTTTTCATTTGATCTTCAGACGACGAGGCCTCAAGCACCCTTCAGTGCTCACCTCATATCATAGAACAAGTGGTAGAGTCAGAATCTTTTATCTAGAGGAGATATTTTCATCCTTAGATTAATGTCCTCTTTACAATCTCATGCTACTTTCTTTTAAAATGAAATTGTTGTTCTTTTTTGTAATTGATTTGGCCAACTTCATTTGTAATGGAAGAATCAAAATTAGAGCCCAGGTCTTGTCCTGCGGTATCTCATCCTGAACCTCTGGTCTCCCTCAAGAATGACTCAGGAGGAACGGAACTGATTAAATTAAAACTGTGCTCATGCATGTTATCACTCATTTCTGAAAACTTGCTGGGTTTTTAAAGTTTTAGTTACCTAAAGGAAGGAGATTAAATTTTACTGTGCAGAAGTCTTAGTTGGAAATGACAGAAATGCACCTCAACTTGGCTTTTGTAAAGAGGAAATGCATTCCCTCTGCTATGTGTTATCTAACAACCCCAATACCTCAGGATGGGACCTTATTTGGAGATAGACCCTTTGCAGAGGTAATCAAGTTAAAATAAGGTCATTAGTGGAGGGTGGGGGTGATGTTTTTATGAGAAGGAAAAATTTGGGCAAAGATACACATGGAGGGAAGCTGTGAGATAGCACAGGGAGAAGCCAACCACCTACAAGCCAAGGAGACAAGCCTTGAACAGATCCTGTGCTCACAGTCCTCGGGAGAAATGAACCCTACAGACACCTTGATCTGGGACTTCTTACCTCCAGAACTAAGAAGCAATAAATTCTGATTGTTTAAGCCAATCAGTTTATGGTTGTTACAGAGGCCCTAACGAACAAACACACTCTCTTGTACCTGAAAAGCTCAGGAATAACTCAAGGATTTAGGCACAGATGGGCTTGAGGGATCAAATGACACCATTCAGACCAGTGTCTCTTCATCTCTTTTTCATCTGTGCTGATTTTACCATATCTCATCAATTTTAAATGCATGTTTTCATGTTTGAAATCAAAATGCAATATACAATTTCTTCTTACATTTCTTTATTGTTAGTAGTATAGAAAATAATGGTATATCTTGTAATTAATGGTATCTTAGGAAATCTTAGAGTGTTCACAGGCTGGCTATTCATGTGGGCTAATATGCACCTCAAAACTTAATATCTAAGTTACCCTATGACTCCAGAGAACCTTTTCCCAATTGTTTCAGCAGAAGGCCCTGAGCAAATGTTCACCAGATGTAACTGACCTGGCTTTGCACATACTCAACCCTGAAAAGCAGCGTTGGGGAAGGGACAGGTAGACTTCAGCACACGGAAACCACATGGCATAACAGTAGTGAAAAGGGGATTTCCCAAAAGAAAATGAAGTGCTTTTACGTGGAGAGGAAAGGCTGAATGCTCAGAAGACCTGTGTCACCATAAGTACCTACCTGTGCCAACCAGTGCCACAGGACTCCTGTTTGATTCTCATTACAACTCTGTGAAGCAGGAGGTATTGCCATAGCCACTTCACTCATGGGGAAACTGAGGCTCGAGGAGCCACAGACCTTTAGGCAGAGCTGAATATTGCCAGATAGTTACAAAGTGCTTACAATGTGCAAGACACCCACTAAGGTCTACAGATACAAGGATGAATATTGTCCTTGTGCTTGAGGAGCTCAGCTTAGAGGAGAGATAGACCCAAAGCACCAAATAGCTTACTATGAAATAAAAAGGTACCACAGCAAAAATGGGAACATAGTGCCATGAAAACAATTAAACCTGCTTCAGTAGAAAGGGAGACCCAGTATGGAAGGTGGTGTTGGGAAAAGTTTTTTTTCACACCCTAAAAACGCTTTTCTTACACTGTGTCAAATTACAGCATCAGAGCACAGGGGAACAGTGACATTGTTAAACCTTGCAAAGGGCCCAGTACATGGAAGGTGTTTATTAGATAGATATAGAGCGAGTGATTAAAAGGATGAAGTGAGTCTTACTCAGCGAAGCTCAGTGTCACTGGGACGTGGTCTTGCTTTACAGGTCCTGCGCCTCCAGCTTTGTGGGCACTCATGACATCCAAGGGTGCCGTTTTGCTCCAGAGTTTTTGCTCCAGATTTGCAAACAGAGACTCATAGCTGTAAAGTCCCCACTGCCTTTTCCTCTGAACTTTGAGCAACATTCTTTAGCTTTTTTGAGCTATTTCATTATGAATCATCTCCCTATAGTAATAAACATTTTCTTTCTTTCTTTCTTTCTTTTTTTTTTTTAAAGACGGGGTTTTACCATGTTGGCCAGGCTGGTCTTGAACTCCCAACCTCAGGTGATCCGCCTGCCTTGGCCTCCAGAGTGCTTGGATCACAGGCGTGAGCCACCATGCCCAGCCTAAACATTTGCTTTCTAAAGATTTGTTTCGTTTAGCTTTCAAAAAATCTTACGTGGTCGTAATAGAGCTCATTTTTACTCTGCCTTCTTTCTTTTCATAAACTAAAAAAGGGATAATTTTATAAAATATGTAGGTTTTCATAAATCTGTGTGTCTCAGTCTATAATAAAGTGATAGTATTTTTAATTTCTGGTTTGTTTGTTTGTTTGTTTGTTTTGTTTGTTTTTTGAGACAGAGTTTCACTCTTGTTGCCCAGGCTGGAGTGCAGTGGTGCGATCTTGGCTCACCACAAGCTCTGCCTCCTGGATTCAAGCGATTCTCCTGCCTCAGCCTCCTGAGTAGCTGGGATTACAGGCATGCACTACCATGCCCGGCTAATTTTATATTTTTAGTAGAGATGGGGTTTCTCCATGTTGGTCAGGCTGGCCTTGAACTCCTGACCTCAGGTGATCCACCAGCCTCAGCCTCCCAAAGTGCTGGGATTACAGGTGTGAGTCACTGTGCCCGACCTTTAATTTCTATTCTATTGATTTTTTTCTTTTTCTTTTTTTAAATAAAACTAGAAGCAAATCTCATCTATTCTACTAATTTTTGATGATCAAGTTTTATCACAAGACAAGGAACGGTAGCTGACTTACTCTCACCCTGGTGCCCTCCAGGCTTCCTTGCCGTTCCCTCCTCTACTTTCTGGAATCTCCTTTTTCCATCTAACTGATGTTCAGTATTCTTCTTCTTTTTTTTAATAAAAAATTAAAAGAGATGGGGTTCTGGCTATGTTGAACAGGCCGGTATCGAATTCCTGGCCTCAAGTGATCTTCGCATCTCAGCCTCCCAAAGTGTTGGGATTACAGACCTGAGCCACCACACCTGGCCTCCACTACTTGTTTATGAGTGACTTTATGATGCCCAGTATCCTTGTTGGTAGGGCCTTTGCCCACTCCCACTGCTGATGACCCCAATTACTCTTCCAAAATGAAAAATTGAGCTCATTAACTATCAAGAATTATTTGGAAGTTGCATTCCTTTTCTACACACACCACCTACAGCTGGTCTCTCTAGGCTGAGATGTTTCTGCTCACTACGAGGCTTGGGTCGAGAAATGTCTCAGTCACAGTGAACCCACCACATTCCACTGTGTGTCTGTCTCCATTAGGCATGAAATTAGGTTTTCCACATCAAAATTCCTGTAAGGCAGTGTAAAATTCTGTAAATCCTTTTTGGCAAAAGCACTTCTGGGCTTGCATAACTCAGATATAAGTCCCTTAATCTCATTGTCATTTTATCTTTATAAGCCAATCTTCAATAACTCTGCAAATATTCTAATGACTTTTTCAGATCTTCAGGTAACCTCCAGGTATCTGTAACTGAAATGCTGCTATACAGCTTCCTAGAAATAATCAGAACTACCTAGGAATCTTGTTTTTGCTAGAAATTGTAGTTACATATAGAACAACTTTATTCCTGAAAAGGGCAGTAGCTCTATTCGTCGAAAAATCCTTAGTTTAGATGACCTTTTGAGACTGAACACGAGCAGAACGCAGACCATCTATGGCTTAGGTTTGCATGTACATTGCAGCCTCACGGAAAGATCCGGCTGTAGCAGTGGGAGTCCTCATGGGCCATGGGTCCTGCCCTCCTTGCTTTTCTTCCACGTATTTTGTAACGGTCTGGCTCCTACTGATGCCAGTAATTACTTTGTCATCCTTAGGTAGTGTTTTTGCTTAGACTAAATGTCACATCCTTCTTTCTCGAATTACCCATTTATTGCGACTTAAGATGCCCCATGCCTCCTAAATCAATGTGTATTTTCTAATTATAGTAGAAGCACATATCTTCTGATAGTGACTACAGGAAAATACAAAAATGTATCAAGAAGAAAACAAAAACCTCCAGTAATACTGCTGTTATACTCCGACATAACTACTACTAACATCTTCTGTATTTTCTGACATGGTTTTTAAGGCCCGTGTGTATATGCATGTTTAAAAAATAAACTTGGCTTTATAATAGACATAAATAAATGGTTGCATATTTTCTCACATGTCAGTATTTCATGAGTGTTTTCCTGTGCAGTACGTATCCTTTGAATGTGTATCATATATCCCTTCATTATGGATGAATCATAATTTAACTCTGTACCCATTATTGGGTGTTTGGCTTGTATTTATCTTTTACTGTTGATGGTGGGCATACTTACATCTTCATTCTCTTATCCAGCAATCTACTTATGGTTAATTCCATGAAGAGGAATTGCAGAGTTAAAAGCTTTGATTGTTTTTATCTTTAATGTCTTGACATATACTGACGATCGCCCTCCAGGAAGGGATTGTCAATTTGAATACCAGCTCTTATGCCTGCTTCTTTCAATATTCTCCCAAAAACGAACCATATTGTTACTAATTTTTTAAAACTACATGATGGGTGAAAACGTTATTGTACTCTTCTTTTCCATGTTATTTCTTTGGATAATAAGTTGAACATTGACTTTTATGTGTTTTTTCCCTATCTGAATCTATTTTGTATGTTAATTCCTTGTTCACTTTTTCTATTAGTCTTAAGGTTTTTCTTTTCCTTTTTTCATTTTTGTTAGACCTCAGCTACAGAGGATTGAGTTAGCTGGTGCTCCTCTTTTCGTGGACATGATCAGCATCATTCCCTTTTATCTTGATTCCTGATTCCCGTCGTCCTCTGCCTCTGCCTCACAGACACACATATGCAAGCTTCCCGGTGTGTTCAATGAGTATTCTCTCAGTTATATGAGTTCTCGTTAAATGTGTATTATTGTAAACATGCATTTTCAATTTATAGAAGTCAAATCAGACTGTGTATTACATTTAATTCTACTTCTTATTTTCATTTAGTGCTGAATAGCTACATGTGGTTAGTGGCTACTATATCGGACTGTGTAGATGCAGGACATTTTCATTATTTCAGACAGCTCCACTGGAGAGAACTATTCCAGGTTAGATGCAGATTGATTTTAGACCTTGAAATGTCTTCTCCTTTTCTGTAATGTGTCTACTAAATTTGCCCACTATTCCTCTATTGTATAGAAGTCTCTAAGTTTGATGTAAACACATTTATTGTTTCCCTTGTAATTTGCGCTTTGCAAATTTTGTTTAAGAAGTCTTTTCCCACCCTAGATCACCGGTATATTCTGTTCTGTTACCTTCTGGTAATTTTTAAAGTTTCCTCCCTTTTACATTTAGGTTTTTAGTCTGTCTGAAGTGCACCTTTGTTGTTTGGTGTTAGGTAGAAATTTAGTTTTATTTTATTCCATACGTGAATAAGTTTTTCTAACATTGTCTATTTTAAAATCTCTGTCTTTTCTCCATTGATTAGTGGTGCTATTTTTATCATATGCAAGTTCCCATTAGTGTATGAATCTGTTTCTGAACATTCTTTTCTGTTTCAATGGTCTAGTTAATTTGGTCTTCACAATTCACACTTTTTATTATTGACTTTGTACTATATTTTAATATTTGACAGGAGAAGTCCTGTCTTCACACTTACTTTTTTTTAAGGGTTGACATATTTATGGACATTTATTCTTCCAGGTAAATTTTAGAATAAATTTATCTAAAAGAAAACTGGAAGTTTGAGATTGCATTAGTGAATTAAGTGTAACTCGAAAGACTTTGACATCTTTGGAAAGTTAGGTCAGCCTGTTTTAAACCACATATTCATATAATCATCTGTGTCCTTTATTAGCATTTAGAAGCTTCCCCCCAGCTATGTTGTATATTCTGGTTCATTAGTCCCCATATATTTTATTGTTTTATTTCTGTAGATTGCATCTCCTTTATAATTTTTCTAGTTGATTGTTGCTGCTACAGATAAATGCTTTGGCTTTTGCAAGTTGATCTTATAAGTGGAAACCATGTGAAAGCCTATTGTTTGTTGATTTGTAAAAACTCTTTATATATTAAAACTCTTTATAGTTTGTTGATTTGTAAAAACTCTTTATATATTAAAACTCTTTATAGTTTGTTGATTTGTAAAAACTCTTTATATATTAAAAAATTTTTGCCATCTATAGGTCATATTTATTAGAAGTGTTTTCCAGTCTGTTATTTGACTTATAATTTTATTTATGATGTATTTTTACATTTCTAAGTTTTAAATTTATCCGGTAGCAAATTCTATTAATGCTATATTGTCATTTTTTCAATTAATTTATGCTATTTGGCAAAAGGAGGTGTATTTTCCTTTT
>NW_016107390.1:5632922-5633974 GCF_001604975.1 Cebus imitator
GCTCACTGCAATCTCTGCCTCCCAGTTTCAAGCAATTCTCCTTCCTCAGCCTTCTGAGTAGCTGGAATTATAAGTGTGCACCATCATGTCCAGCTAATTTCTGTATTTTTAGTACAGACTGGGTTTCACCATGTTGGCCAGGCTGGTCTCAAACTCCTGGTCTCAAGTGATCCTCCCACCTTCACCTCCCAAAGTGCTGGGATTACAGGCATGAACCACCGTGCCCAGCCCACATTCTTAAAATCATGTTTATCACTCAAAAGCAGACACATCTACAGAGGGAGGGACGGAGAGAAGGAGGGAGAGAGGGAAGGAGGAAGGGTGGGCTAATACCAAGACTACAGTTCTCTTACCTACGAAAACATAAAGAACTTTGACAAACAGATCTTTACATATAGACAGAGGTGCTTACAAATTAGACCTGGAAAAAAATGATCAAGATCAAATGATTGCCCACACGCAAAACACTATAAAAAGCAAGGTACTATTATTATTATTACAAAGGTGCATCTGCCAGCGGGGGACGTGGCTTCTGGGTGCCCTTTCATAAGTAGGGCGTGACGTCATATCAAATATGAAAGCCTATGCTATAAAAAGAAGTTGTTTTTACATCAATCGAAATAAATGCATACAAGATTTACGTTTGGATTGAAGACAAGGTAAAATTTTAAAAATCAACGGAAATGCATCTTGACATGCCAAGTTACATTATAAAGAATTTCCAAAGGAATATGTTTTCTGCTGGCTTTTGATTTAATACCTATAAAAACTGAGTAGGTACAGCAAGAAGGACACATTTACAAGGATGAACTAAAAAATACCATATATTATTTCACAAAGTTTAGATTTTAATGAATTGAATTTATTTTCATGTATAAGTAGTATGTGCACAAGGTAGAAAACGCACACATAGGGAAGGGGTTTCATCGGAAAGCACTCTGCTCTCTGAAACCCATCCCCATTCCCTCATCTCCCAGGGTCACCATCCAGAGATAAGTATCATTGCCAGTTTCTTACCATCAATATGTCTGATATTTTTTTCTTTTTCTTTT
>NW_016107390.1:5634092-5635269 GCF_001604975.1 Cebus imitator
TGGAGTGCAGTGGTACGATCTCGGCTCACTGCAACCTCTGCCTCCTAGGTTCAAGCCATTCTCCTGCCTCAGCTTCCCGAGTAGCTGGAGTACAGTTATGTGCCGCCACGCCCAGCTAATTTCTTGCATTTTTAGTAGAGACAGGGTTTCACCATGTTAGCCAGGATGGTCTTGATCTCCTGACCTCGTGATCCACCTGCCTCGGCCTCACAGTGTGCTAGGATTACAGGCATGAGCCACCGTACCCAGTTAATTTTTTTTTTTTTAAACAGAAATGCTAGTATGCCATGCAAATTGTTCCACATCTTCCCTTAAGATGCTGCAACCACCACCAATAATCGCTTAATATACTACGGTTTGCTCTTCATCTCAGGTCAGTTAGGTCAGAAGGAGGTATGCTTTATTCTAAGTTGCAAAGTATTCCACCAGATGAACATATCATAGTTGATTTGTCTAGTCACCTACTGAAAGACAGATTATTTTTAGTTCTTGGCTATTAAAAAAATAATAATCCAGTGATTTTCTGTGTACTTTTATTGCCTTTGTGGAAATATGATTTAGGAATGGAAACGTAGAAGAGAAATTGATGGGTCAAAGGTATAAGTGTTTTTGTTTTTCTGTTTTTTTTCTTTTGAGACAGAGTTTTGCTCTTGTCACCCATGCTGGAGTGCAATGGTGTGATCTCAGCTCACTGCAACCTCTGCCTCCCAGGTTGAGGTGATTCTCCTGGCTCAGCCTCCTGAGTAGCTGGGATTACAGGTGTGACCACCATGCCTGGCAAATTTTTGTATTTTCAGTAGAGACGGGGTTTCACCATGTTGGCTAGGCTGGTCTCGAACTTCTGACCTTGTCCTCTGCCCAACTTGGCCTCCCAAAGTGTGGGGATTACAGGTGTGAGCCACAGCGCCTGGCCTGGTATGAACGTTTTAATGCGTACAGATACTGGCAAAATGGTCTTTCCCTGGGATAGTATGTCTATATTCCTAAGGGCAATGCCTTTCCTCACATTCTCTCCAAGATTGCTTTTTTTTTTTTTTTTTTTTTTTTTTTTTTTTTTTGGTGTTTTTTTTTTTTTTTTCTTTTTTTTTTTTTGAGACGGAGTTTCACTCTTGTTACCCAGGCTGGAGTGCAATGGCACAATCTCGGCTCACCACAACCTCCGCCTCCTGGGTTCAGG
>NW_016107390.1:5635294-5639857 GCF_001604975.1 Cebus imitator
TGTTGACCAGGATGGTCTCGATCTCTTGACCTCGTGATCCACCCGCCTCGGCCTCCCAAAGTGCTGGGATTACAAGCGTGAGCCACCGCGCCCGGCCTCAAGATTGCTTTTAATCAAATATTTTGTTCTTTTCCAATCTGATGGGAGAGAAAAAAAGATCCTGTGGTTTAAATGTGCATTTTTCCTATTGTGGGTAAAATTTGACATCTTTCCATTTTAAAACTATTTGTATTTTCTGAGAATCGATTATCGTGCTTTTGCCCATTTTTCTGTTTCCTATTTTGATTGTAAGAATCACAAAAAGTATTTGTAGATCCTTATGTAACATAGAAATTATCTCATTGTCTGTTTTATATGGTACAAAAATTATTTTCCTGAGTTTATTAGCGGGAATTTAAAAGTTTTAAGTAGCCCATTTTTATTTTACTTTTAAATCTCTGATGAAGCTAAAATTCATTTTGATGTAAGAAATGAGGTTGATATCTACAATTTTTTTTTCTCCAGATGGTTGCTCAATAATACCCAAGTTAGGTCTGGACAGTTCAAGTTTCCATTGATTTAAAGAGGCCATTTCTCATAATCTGCCTTCCTAAATGCATGGCTATGTGTCTGTCTAGACTCTTCTGTTGATGTATGTATCTTTTTTTTTTTTGGCGGTGGAGTCCCACTCTGTTGCCCAGGCTGGAGTGCAGTGGCAAGATCTTGGCTCACTGCAACCTCGGCCTCCTGGACCGGAGTGATCCTCCTGCTTCAGCCTTCCCAGTAGCGGGGATTACAGGCACTTGACACCATGCCCAGCTAAATTTTTTTTGTATTTTTAGTAGAGACAGGGTTTCATCATGTTGGCCAGCTGGTCTTGAACTCCTGGCCTCAGGTGATCTGACCACCTAGGCCCCCCAAAGCGCTGGGTTTACAGGTGTGAGCCACCGTGCTTGGCATGTTGATTGGTCTTTATATCTATTGATACACTAGACTATTTTGACTACTATTGCTTTGTAATATGTTTTACTTTCTTAAAGGACTAGTTTTTTCAATATTTTTTTTTCTTAAAAATATAAATGTTATTATTATCCTCCTATGGACTTTAAAGCTGCTTACTTTTAAAAGTTTGTTGTTATTTTTATTGAACACTTAGAATTTATATATTAGTTTAGGATTTTTGTCATTATATAATAATACTAAGACTCTTGAGCCAAAACCAAATCCAAATTAAGTTCTGTTTAAGTCTTGTAGATCTGTTTACGTTTTTATTTCATTTTAAGACAGAGTCTTGCTCTGTTGTCTGAAATGCAATGACACGGTCTCGGCTTACTGCATCCTCCGCCTCCTGGGTTCAAGGGATTCTCGTGCTTCAGCCTCTGAGTAGCTGGGATTACAGGCCTGTGCCACCATGCCCAGCTCATTTTTCTGTTTTTAGTAGAGACGGGGGTTTCACCGTGTTGGCCAGGCTGGTCTTGAACTCCTGACCCCAGTGATCTACCCTACTCAGCCTCCCAAAGTGCTGGGATTACAGGCATGAGCCACTGTGCCCAGGCTCTCAGTTTACATTTTTAAATTAAAAAAATTTAACACAGATTTAAAATTTTTAAATACAGGATTAAAATTATTTAATACAGATCTTGCATGTTTATTGTTAAACATATTCCTAAGAATATTTTAATCACTGTTATATACATATTTTATTACATTCTATTATTTGATTGTTGTTTGTATGTTGGAAAGCTACTACTTTATTTTACACTGACTTTCTACCTAGTCAGCTTACTGAATTTTCTTCTTGTTTATAATGCTTTTGAGTTACTTCTCTGGGGATTTCCAGGTATTACAGTCACATCATGTGATAATAACAGCATTTAAAACTTTTTCTGTCTTCATTTTTTTTGTTTGAGGCTGAGTTTCATTCTTGTTGCTCAGGCTCTAGTGCAGTGGTACAATGTCAGCTCACCGCAACCTCCGCCTCCCGTGTTCAAACGATTCTCCTGTCTCAGCCTCCCGAGTAGCTGGGATTACAGGTGCACACCACCATGCCTGCTAATTTTTTATTTTTAATAGAGACGAGGTGTCTCCACTTTAGTCAAGCTAGTCAAACTCCTGAACTCCTGACCTCAGGTGATCTGTCCGCCTCAGCCTCCCAAAGTGCTGGGATTACAGGTGTGAGCCGCTGCACCTGGCCTCTGTCTTCATTCTTCAGAAGTAAGAATATACTAAGAGTAAAGTTGCAAAACATATCTTTGTTTGTAGAACCATTATTTACAGAATAAACATCTGGAATAGAGGGTAAAGGTTGGGTGTATATTAAAATAGTCAGAGCTGGGGATGAGGAAGAGAGAGGAGAGAGAGAGAGAAAAGAAGAAAGAGAAAGAAAGAAAGAAAAGAAAGAAAGAAGAAAGAAAGAAAGAAAGAAAGAAAGAAAGAAAGAAAGAAAGAAAGAAAGAAAGAAAGAAAGAAAGAAAGAAAAGAGAAGAAAAGAAAGAAAGACAGAAAAAAAGAATAGTGAGCTGTTGGCAGTTATTAAGAAAATTACCTGGGTGATGATCTGTACACCAAGCCTCCATGACACAAGTCTACCTATATAATAAACTTGCACTTGTACCCCTGAACTTAAAGTAAAAGTTCAAAAAAACAAGAGATTAATATCTAGAATACATTAAAAGGGAAAATTAGAAAACCTAGTTCAGAGTCAAATACATGTAATGAACATGAACATTATGGATATTAACATCTATTAAATCCTTTATATGACGGCACCTACCTTGAACTTCCAGGCTAAAATCTTAAAGTTGTGACTGACATGGTCAATCAAGTTATGGGGGCATGTCCTCTAAGCCTGCAGGTGTAGCAGCTCAGGAAAACAGAGACCCTGCCCCCTCCTGCTGCCAGCAAAAGCTGCTGCTAAGGGACCATGGTCACGCTAGCCTGCTTCTTATTTCTCCTGAGCCACAGATGAAAGAACTCTCACTGTCTCTTAATAAAAGGAAGGGGGAAAAAAGTATGAGAGCACCACTAGATCTAATAGAATATGACTCAGTAATGAACTGACTGTCAGCAAAAGATCACAAACCTTTTGCTATTGTCAAGGCGGAGAATGCTGAGCATGTCATCACTGCTGGGAACAGTCACCTTCTAATGGGCCAGGCAGTTTGCCTCAGTGTGTTAGAGGCCCCCCCCAGCTCAGCTGACTTGCTTTACAGTGGTACTGCTGCACTGGCAGGCCACCTGCTCCCTCCATCCAAAAGTATTTGACATTCCATCACGTTTTGCTTCCAAATTTATTTTTACATTTCTAAAAAAATTGGATGCTAAACATGTCTGTTTGTGTCCTAAATGCGTTTTGTGTGCATTTAAGCTTTTCTGTTAGTCAGTCCAATAAATTTTCCAGCCCTCTTTTTATTTATTTTTGTGTAGAAATAAAGGTAACCAATCAGATAGAAGACCAACACATGCCAGTGATAGGGTTTCAATTGCATAAATTATCCTTCTTTGCAGATGACATGATCTTGTATATAGAAATCTCCAAAGATTTCACTGAAGAAATGAGTTAAAACTAATAAACAAATCCAGTCAAGTTGCAGGCTTTAAAATCAGCATACGAAATCAGACAAAATCAGTGACATTTTAATATATGAATAGCTATCTAAAAAAGAAATCAAGAAAACTACCCTATTTACAATAGACTTGTCCTTTTCACTTTAACAACCTATTTTGACTTTTGATGTCAGTACATGTAAACGGAACTCTTTCTTTCTTATTTCAGGATCATCTAGATATGAAACTCACTTTTTTGAAGACTTACAATTACAATGTATGCACTATGTACCATAATTTAATTAACCATTCCCTTACTGATGAAAATTTGAGTTGTTTTGGCAAAAATTTATTGCACTACATTTAACTCCCTTTATTTTATTTATCTATTTATTTATTTATTTAGATGGAATTCCGCTCTTGTCGCCCAGGCTGGAGCACAGTGGCATGGTCTTGGCTCACTGCAACCTCCGCGACCCAAGTTCAAGTGATTTTCCTGCCTCAGCCTCCCGAGTAGCTGGGATTACAGGTGTGTGCCACCACACCCACCTAATTTTGCATTTTTAGTGGAGACGGGGTTTCACCACATTGGCCAGGCTGGTCTCGAATTCCTGACCTCAGGTGATCCACCTGCCTCAGCCTCCCAAACTGCTGGGATAATACGTGTGAGCCACCGGGTCTGGTCTTAACACCCTTTAATTTACAGAAAGTATCCAGAATTGCTGGGCGAGGTGGCTCAGGCCTTTAATCCCAGCACTTTGGGAGTCCAAGGCGGGCAGATCACAAGGTCAGGAGATCAAGACCATTCTGGTTAACATGGTGAAACCCTGTCTCTACTAAAAATACAAAAAATTAGCCAGGCATGGTGGCACATGCCTGTCGTCCCAGATACTTGGGAGGCTGAGGCAGGAGAATTGCTTGAACCCAAGAGGCGGAGGTTGCAGTGAGCTGAGATTGTACACTGCACTCCAGCCTGGGTGACAGAAAGAAAGAAAGAAAGAAAGAAAGAAAGAAAGAAAGAAAGAAAGAAAGAAAGAA
>NW_016107390.1:5640818-5660153 GCF_001604975.1 Cebus imitator
ACTCTTGTTGCCCAGGCTGGAGTGCAATGGCGAATTCTCAGCTCACTGCAACCTCTGCCTCCTGGGTTCAAGCGATTCTCCTGTCTCAGCCTCCCAAGTAGTAGGGATTACAGGCACGTGCCACCACGTCCGGCTATTTTTTTATATTTTAGTAGAGACGGGGTTTCACCATGTTGGCCAGGATGGTCTCCATCTCTTGACCTTGTGATCCACCTGCCTCGGCCTCCCAAAGTGCTAGGATCACAGGCGTGAGCCACAGCGCACGGCCAGAACTAGCAGTATTTTATGAATCAGTATTTTTTTTTATCAGCATGGTGCCATCATTTTCTACACTTTGTCCTGAGAAAATAATGAACCTGAGAGAAAGCCAGGCCAAGGACTGTTGTTCTTCTGCCCTGCCAGCCTAAATCTCTCTAAAAAGGATACATTGGTGAAGAAGTTAAAGTAAATCATCTTATGAGACAACAGTCTATTTTTAAGAAAATGAATTTGGTACTCTCAGGAAATAAGAAGAACCACTAATCTGGAAATTTCTTCTTCTTTTCTTCCCCTCATCTTCCTAATACTTCTATCCTACTACATTTTCCTTAAGCCCCCTTCTCACCCACTACCCCCATGCCATTCAAATTCCGTTTGAGATTTCTGGAAATTGATTAGGCTAAAACTGACTCTGGGGAAAATAAAAATACTACAAATCAAAAAAGAGGCCGGGCATGGTGGCTCGTGCCTGTAATCCCAGCACTTGGGAGGCTGAGGTGGGCAGATCACCTGAGGTCAGGAGTTTGAAACCACCCAGGCCAATGTAGCAAATACCCGTCTCTACCGGAAATAGAAAAGTTAGCTGGTGTGATATCGGGCACCTGTAATTCCAGCTACTTGGGAGGCTGAGGCACGAGAATCACTTGAACGTGGGAGGTGGAGGTTGCAGTGAGCTGAGATCGCTCTACAGCACTCTAGCCTGGGCCACAGAGCAAGACTCTGTCTCAGAAAAAAAAAAGAAGAAGAATTCTCAGTGATATGGTATGGTTTGGAGAGATTTGTCCCTTCCAAATCTTCTATTGAAATGTGATCCCCATTGTCGGGGGACTTAATGAAAGGTGTTTGGGTCATGGGGGCGGATCCTTCATGAATGGCTTGGTGGCATTCCCATGGTAATGAGTGGGTTTTTGCTCTGGTAGTTCACCTGAGAGCCGATGGTTTAAAAGAGCCTGGACCCTCCCTCCCTCTCTTGCTCTTTCTCTCTCAGCATGTAATATGCCTGCTCCCCCTTCACCTTCCACCATGACTGGAAGTTTCCAGAGGCCTCACCAGAAGCAGATACTGGTAGCATGCTTCCTACATAGTCTGAAACTGAGCCAAAATAGACCTCTTTTCTTTATAAATCACCCAGTCTCAGATATTCCTTCATAACGAAGAAAACAGACTAAGCACACTCAGCTTTACTAGTCATTTAGGAAACTGGAATTAATGCCAGATGGCATTTTGAACAAGTTTTAAAAGGGAAGTGGTGTAGTCAGAATGCTTTCTATTTAAGAGCAGCTTTATTTGATATGAAATGTAAATGTGGTATATGACTCTCTGAATATATATTATAAAGCACATAATTCAGAGTTTAGATCTTTACATACCAAAATAATGGCACTGCATCAAGAAAAATACCGAAAAACACTTGATTCCTTAAAAATAGCATAATATTCTGGAATACCAGAAGACTCCATTTCGATCATTTGTTAAGTCAAGGTTACAAAGACTAACAGGCAAATTACCAGCATGAAATGCCAAGATGGAGACTAGAGGAAACCTAGGAAATGGGACTAAGAAGCCCAGGATAGTGAAAAAAGCCTGGGCTTGAGGTCGGAAGACCTGGGTTTGAAGTCCTGACTTTGACTTTCTTTCACTCACTATGGCTGTTGGATTTTGGCCAGGTTCTTCCAATCTTATTTGGCCTTACTTTCTTCAATACAACAAGCATAGTAGTATTGCTCTGCTTCTCTCCCAGGGCTGTTGGAAGATAATATAAATAAAATATTGATAATAAACGCTATAGAGAAGATATTCTAAGCTCTAAGGATAGAATTATCCTTTGTTTAAACATGGTCATGTTGGGAAAGAAACATCATTTGATTTTGCCCTCAAACACGGCATAAAGGACGCTCTGCTACCACATTGCTCTTTCTTGAATATTCCCTTACGACTATTTAGATATAAATTGAGAGAAAATTTTGAGCTATAGAATGAGAAATGTCCTTCTTCACTAACAATGCTAGCTGGCATATTTCATGAAAATCATTTTCAATTTCCAGCCACTGACCTATCCATTTAGAAGGAAGTGTTCTGAATAAAATAAAATAGCTTTTTAGACTAATGTTTGAAGTTAAAGGTCCAGTTTTGTTTAAGGTATACACTTTGGGTCCTTCTTCCATTATTTTGAAGCAAACCTCAGACATCATCTCGATGCAGCCTTTGAATGTGATGTTTCATTTGAATTGTCTTTGATTCCTGGGTGTCCGTTGGCTTTATACCCTGTGGCTGATCATAGATCCTTACATGTCTCCCACGTCTCCACCTCCTGTCCCTTCCCTTCGTCTTGAAGTTTCAGTGGGCATAGAAGCCCTGTGCGGTTTGTTTGCTTGGAAAGGGAGGTTGGCTATTTTCTTGCTGTTAACCTGCCTCATTCTTGCTTGGTCCTGACTAGTTTTGCCCTCTAGCTCCATCTTTGAGCTGTGGCTCCAGGACTGCCTCTACCTGCTGCTGGTTTTTGTTTTTGTTATTTTGTTATTTTATTTATTTATTTATTTTTTGAGGCAGAGTTTTGCTCTTGTCTCCCAGGCTGGAGTGCGATGGTGGGATCTTGGCTCACCACAACCTCCACCTCCCGGGTCCAAGTGGTTCTCTTGCCTCAGCCCCCCGAGTAGCTGGGATTACAGGCATGTGCCACCAAGCCCGGCCAATTTTTTGTATTTTTGGTAGAGATGGGGTTTCTCTATGTTGATCAGATTGGTCTCGAACTTCTGACCTTAGGTGATCTGCCCGCCTCAGCCTCCCAACCTGCTGGGATTACATGTGTGAGCCACCACACCCGGCACCCCCTGCTAGTATTTACCTTCCCTGAGCTGGATTCTTACCTTCTCTAAGGGACAGTGGCTTGGACTTGACCTTCTAAGCTTTCCTGACTTTTGCTTCCTCAGGCCGGTCACAGCCTAGTTCCAGCCCCTCAAATCCCGGCTCCTGGTGCCACTGGTTTACCACCCCCTCAGTGCAGAGGAGAAAAGGACGTGTGAATATGTGACTGCTTTCTCACACGTGGTGCCATCGTTTCTCTTTCACTCTCCTTGACATGTGTTCAGATGGCACGCTTCCGGGCAGAAACAGCCAGGCCAAAATTTCACGCCAAAGTCGTAGTATGAGCCGGGAAAAAGGAAGTATCCTCTTCCATCTGTGTTAAACTCGGCCATCATTTTCTTTAGCCTTTGCTCTCTGTTTTCTACAGTACCGTTAGGTCAGCAGCTCTTCCTCTTGACTTGCTTTTGGGAATCCATGCAGCCTCCTTTACCCAGCTACTGTAGGGAGGAACTAAGGAACTACAGCTCCCTGGGGCTAGGCTGGGAGACAATTTCGGTGGCACTGGGCATGCAGCATTAAATAATGTCTCTCGGCTGGGTGCGATGGCTCACACCTGTAATCCCAGCACTTTGGGAGGCCGAGGCAGGCAGATCACCTGCAGTCAGGAGTTCGAGACCAGCCTGACCAATGTGGTGAAATCCTGTCTCTACCAAAAATACAAAAATTCGCTGGGCATGGTGGCAGGTGCCTGTCATCCCAGCTACTTGGGAGGCTGAGGCTTAAGAATGGCTTCAACCCAGGAGGCGGAGGTTCCCATGAGCCGAGATCAAGCCACTGGCCTCCAGCCTGGGCAACAAGAACGAAACTCCATCTCAAAGAAGAAAAAAATTGTCTCTCACAGACGATCTGGCCTCTCTGTTCCTGGAATGCCCTGGACCCTCTTCCATCTGGGCGAATGACTTCCTGATACACTACACTATGTTGAGGGAAGGAAGGACTGTTATTTCCCAACTGTCCTGGAAGGGCTGTTTTGCCTTTAGAACCAGCCATTAGCCCCAAGACATCCAATCTTGTCTTAGTTTTGAGGCTAGGCCAATAAGCAAACAAAATGGCAGGCAGGCCTGTCCACACTTAATACATCACATTACAGGCCCTGCCTTGCTGAGGGTCTTCAGCCCTACTGTGGGTTCTGATGATCCAGAAATGGCTACAGTGAAGATTGAGTGAACTGAGTGCAAATTTAGGAGGTGTACGGTGTAGCTCAATTTTTGCCTCTTCCATTCAGCTAGTAATGGTTCTTTTCACTTCAAGTCTGATACAGAGGTAGTGATTCTTTGCTAGGAAGGTGTTAGCATACATGTAAGAGTAAACTTTATTTTTATTTGTATTATTTTCTTTGAGACAGGGTCTCTGTTACTCAGATTGGAGTGTAGTGGTATGATCATGGCTCACTGTAGCCTCCATCTCCCAGGCTCAAGTGATCCTCCCACCTCAGCCTCCCAAGTAGCTGAAACTAAAGGCACACCACCATGCCTGCCTGATTTATTTATTTTTATTTTATGTAGAAACAAATTCTCATTTTATTGCTCAGACTGGTCTCGAACTCCTCGGCTCAAGTGATGCTCTTGCCTTGGCCTCCCAAAGTGCTGGGATTGCATGAGCCACCATGTCTGGCCCAGAATAAATTTTCTGTGTGTGACTATTTTCCTTCTCCCTCCCAGTCCTGTGTTTAGATTCTCTTCGAATAAACTTTTCATCCTATTCTATTATGGATTAGAGTTACGTGTGCCTTTGAACTGAATCAGTGTGCGTGGGAGAAACGATTTTCTCCCCAGGCAGAGTGCTCTGTGGGTTTCCGTTTTCTGAAAACACATCTGAAGCTGTTCCTACCTGATGACCTAGAGCCTTAGAATTCTAATTGGTGGTGCAAAAAGAACATTATCAGTTGCCGAAGCTGTTTTTAATTTTCTCTTTGCTTTTGCAAGAATGGAGGAAATGTCAGGAGAATGAACATGGGCAAAAAATTGACAGTTGCTAGGATGTGAGGTTTGTTTTTTTCTCTCTTTCTGGTTAGGTTAGTTGTGCTCTCTTGGCAAAGGGCAGCACAGAATGGAGAAGAAGGATGCAGAAAATGCCAGAAAATGTTTTGTATATAACATTTGCAAGGTAAGAACCAAGTTGTGTGAATGCCTATGTGAAAAGAAGCTGAAAAATAGAAATCTAGGTATATATGTATATTTATATTTATTTAGACACATAAATATACTCTCTCTATATATAGCTAAGGAGTTATACATGTACTATTTAATTTAATCTTCATCAAAAACCCTAAGATGCAGGTACTATTATAATTTTCACATTGTAGATGAGTTAACTTATGCACAGAGAGCTTAAGTAACTTTCCCCAAACCATGTATGCTCAGAGCCAGAAATTTAATCTGAGGAGGCTAATCCTAGACCCTGTATTCTTTACCACAAAGGTTAAGTCTGATTTAGTTCTGTGGATGGTGAGGCGTGAGAGGTTAGGGAATTTCTTTGAGGATTCAGCACCACTTGAGGTAAGTGTGGGTGGCTACTATCTTCTTCAGATGAGAGTAGATCCAGTTGGTCAGTCCCCTCTAGAAAAACCTGTGGAAGAACCAGAGACAGTCATGGAAACCCAGATCTAAAACAAATTGTGGTTCTGCTTAGAGTCTCTCAATTGGAGTATTATGTGGACACCATAAAATTGTCAGATGGCACTGGTCGGTATGAAGCATCTATTTTTTTAATTGGTCTGATTTCTGATCCAGTTTTGCAGATAACTGCCGGCAGTATTCCTTACCATTCTGCTGTTCTCTTCAGAAGAACATAAAGTAGTAAAATTAATAAACCCCTTTATTTTAACACTTGCTTCAGCGTATAATTTTCCCCACACCTGGCCAATTATCTATAAGATGTGCCTAATATCAAGATCCTTTCTTCCACATTGTAAAAATCTTTTGTTTTTGTCTTCTTCCAAACATGTATCTCGTTTATCTATGAAAAATTAAGTCAGTATGGCAGAACAATCATATTTCCAGTCAGTGAAATGCAGAAGTAGAATTTACTAGCCAAACGCTGTATCTGAGTCATTACACCACAAATGAATTATGTGCATGCATGAGCAATGCAGAAACTTATTCATTCAGTTTGCTCTGACATCATAAGACATTTTAAGGAAATGTTAGAGACTTTGAGCTCATTTCTATTCATTGAAAAATTTTAGCCACCTGTGCCTCTGTGCTTTCTTCCAGTCTATGGACTTTTTTGTAGAAAAAAGAATTCTAAAAGTAGACATGCCATTCTTTTTAAAATCAAATGCCTTCTTCAAAGAAGTTGCCGTAATAGAAATAGTAAGTAGTACAGATGGTATAGCTGTAAATTAAAGTTTATTCTGACTTAGACACCACATGCAATCATCTATTATTTAATAATAGAAAAATCGGGACTGGGACTGGTTATATAAACATGAATTTTTTCTTTTTTTGAGACAGAGTCTAGTTTTGTCACCCAGTTTGGAGTGCAGTGGCATGCGCTCTGCTCACTGCAACCTCCACCTCCCGGGTTCAAGCGATTCTCCTGCGTCAGCCTCCTGAGTAGCTGGGATTACAGGCATGCACCATGACGCCCAGCTAATTTTTGTATTTTTAGTAGAGATGGGGTTTCACCATGTGGTCAGGCTGGCTTCAAACTCCTGACCTAGTGATCTACCCACCTTGGACTCCCAAAGTGCTAGGATTACAGGCGTGCGCTACTGTGCCCAGCTGATGTGAATCTTTTTAGTTGATCCTTTTCATCTCAATCTATCTGTATTTCTAAATCTTGTAGACCCTGTATACACTGTTTTTGTCTTCCTGCTTTTAATATCATGTGAATTTCCTATAAAAATTGCAGAATTGCTTTAATTCAGCTTAACACAAATCTTTCTTTTTTTCTGCGTCCTATGCAGATGATGCCTGTAACTGGAGAGTAGAGGCATGTATTTGTTGGAATTGAAACATTTTCCATGTCCATGTGGTGCTGGTACTGACTTCCATCATCGCACCTCTAACGCTTTGTTGCCCATGTTTGATTCTGTCTTTGTTTTCTTTCTCAGGCAATAAGTACCTGAAGGGCAGAGTTAATCTTTTTTGTTTTTTCCTGTGTATTTCTGGTTTTTCACACAATGTATATTGAGAAGATTAATGTCCCATCCCATTCCTTACCTAGTTATTTATACATTGAGTAAAAAACTAATGTCTCTAAGAAAAATATAAATGGCCGGGCGCGGTGGCTCAAGCCTGTAATCCCAGCACTTGGGGAGGCCGAGGCGGGTGGATCACGAGGTCAAGAGGTCGAGACCATCCTGGTCAACATGGTGAAACCCTGTCTCTACTAAAACTGCAAAAAATTAGCTGGGCATGGTGGCGCGTGCCTGTAATCCCAGCTGCTCAGGAGGCTGAGGCAGGAGAATTGCCTGAATCCAGGAGGCGGAGGTTGTGGTGAGCCGAGATTGCGCCATTGCACTCCAGCCTGGGTAACAAGAGTGAAACTCCGTCTCAAAAAAAAAAAAGAAAAAAGAAAAATATAAATGTAAGCAACTCATAAATAGGTAAGTTGACATTTTTGGGCATCCATAGTATAATACTGATAGTTACAGGAAGTATAAAGAAAACACTGGACCTGGTCCCTTTCTTTAAGGTACTTCTAGACTAATAAAAAGAGAGGGCACAAAAGCACGCGTACACAATGTACGAGTATCTTTTTACCAAAATGGGTACAGTCATCCTGTATACAAACACAAGCCATACAAATGCAGTTTATTTCATGAGTAAGTAGGCAATATTTGTATCATGTGTTATTTCTGAGATATTTTGAATCCCAGCTAGATTTTCTACTGCTAGGTAGCAAACTTCTAGCCATTTTCCCCCAACATCCAGCTCTTATATGTATAGTGGACGAAACATGTCTTCCGTGTTAACCTATAACATCATTCAGAAGGTGTATCCACTACAAAATATGATACACATTTTCAGTGCCAAATAAAAAAAACATATGGAATATCAAATTCTCTCTACCCTACTTACCAAGATAGCTTGGTTAATTGCAATCCGACCTGAATTCAAAGCTTTTCCTTCGTTACAATTACTCCCAAGAGCTTTTTAATTATTCTGCTGTTTTTTCTGTGTTTCTTTTTCAACTCTTTCTTCAATACACACACACACACACACACACACACACACACACACACTTACTTTCCCACTCCACTCTCTCACCTAACTTTACTGTGCCTTAACCTTTCTTTTCAGCCTTTTGAAGTATCAGATAATATGACAAGCTAATCCTTCTGTATGTGTTCACAGCACAGAGATGAAGGTTCTATGTAAAGGTATATATCAATTTCAACACTTAGGCATCCAGAAACAATGTTTTCATTGGATGATCCACAAGGATGCTATTCAGAGATAATTTTTCAGGTAGCAATCTGGGGGAGGATGCCACTATAGAATATTATTTTGTTAACATATAGGGTTGAATATCTGGATTCAGGGGACATGATTGATTTGATACTGGAAGACTAACAGGCTAGAATAATACTGCACAGCTTTATAAATAGGAACATCCATTTATTTGATGGATGAGAGCTGTGCTCACTGCAGGCACTGTTCACATGCATTGTGACCGAGGCCTCTTGTCTTGACCATATCCTGACAGGGAATCTGAATAGTCATTTCGACAGGTGGTTTTTGCTGACAAAGAGCACATTCTCAATTATCCATGAGATGTCCATCGTCAGCTTTTCTTTTATGGTCAGGAATATCTAGTGAGGTCCGAATTCAGAACTCAAGGTTTGCCATGTCATAGAGCCTTAGGCTTGGAACTCACCTCACAGATCGTGCAATAAAACCATCGTCCACGTAGGGCCACCTCTTCAGCCCTTCTCCTTCAACACTAATAATCTGCCAACCAGAGACCAGAATATAGCAGCAAGGAATATTTCATCTCATTTTAAGTAGAGCCTAATAAGCTTCTTTGATCAAGATAAGTATTAACATGTCGTCTTTCACAAGACGATTTGTATGTGTACTAATATGTCATGTAGAAGTTATGGTTACATTATTTGATTTGTTCATCCAGTTTACAGATACCTATTATATGTGTTTCTGTTGTTTCATGTAGTTTTCTGAATATAACACGGTTTTCATTATTACATTTAAAATCTAAAATTATTGGTTAGAATAAATGTATTGGTTTGGTACCTATGTAAATTTTAATCACCATATACATATTCATTTCAAGGTATGTAAATACATGCTCCTATTAAATATTTTAAGATTTTTGCTTAGGACGAAAGAAAAGGGAGAGAAACATCTTTAACTGGCTGGTACCATAGCAGGCACTGTGTGTAGCTTAATTTATTTAATCTTTCCATAAATTTGGAAGAAAGATCCTGTTCTGAGGATATCCACAGGGAAACTGAGTCTTGCAAAGGTTGAGTAGTATGCTTAGTCACACGGCTCGTAAAGGAGCCAGTCAGGATTTGAAGACAGATCCTTCCAACTCTGTGTTCTCTCTACTCCCTGATGCTCCCTCTTTTAATACTTTATGGTATTCGGCATCTCCATTGTGCACAGGTTTTCCGAGAACCTCTATTCAACAATTCTTTCAATGAGATAAAGGATGGCTGCCCTCTCTACCTGTGTTCCAAAACAAACGCAAGCAAGAAAGAACCCACTCTGCATCTTGTCTGTCCATCACACTTGCGATCCCATTTCTTTCTTTCCCTTTATGGTAGAGCAGCTTAGAGGAGTTGATGTCTTCTTCTTCACCTCTTATTGTTCCGCCCGGGTCCCTGCAGCTCACTTCTGCACCCATGACTCTGCTTTTCCGGTCACTCCATTCCTCTTAGTTCTCAGAACTTAAAGGAATGCTTTTTGTTCTTAAATAGTTGACGTTTGAAAATTAACAGTGTTAGGCCGGGCGCAGTGGCTCATGCCTGCAATCCCAGCACTTTGGGAGGCCGAACCGGGCGGATCACGAGGTCAGGAGTTCAAGACCAGACTGACCAACATGGTGAAATCCCATCTCTACTAAAAATACAAAAATTAACTGGGCGTGATGGCACATGCCTATAGTCCCAGCTACTCAGGAGGCTGAGGCAGGAGAATCACTTGAATCTGGGAGGCAAAGGTTGCAGTGAGACGAGATCATGCCACACTGCACTCCAGCCTGGGCGACAGAGCGAGACTCTGTCTCAAACAAAACAAAACAGAACAAAACAAAAACAACAAAAAACAAAGCAGTGTTAAGTATTCCTTCCTTCCTGAAACCCGGTCCTTCCTCATCCCTGTGAGCTGCTGTCTCTCTGGTCCTTTTTGCCCAACACCTGTCTCCCCCCACTCACCTCCAGGCTTTTTCACTGCCTCTTCTTGTTTCATCTCCTTGCACGTCAGAGATTTCTCAGACTTTTCTGCCCTTTCACTTTCCCCACTTCTCTTTTTCTCATTCTATTCAAGCGATTTTCTCTGTTAAGTCTTGCCCTCGCCACAGTCTCAACTCCCTAAATATATCTGCGGTTCCAGACTTCATTTGAATGTACACTCAGTGTGTGTCTCAAGACGCTGCATCCCAGCCCGCTAGCTCCCTTCCCTCTCTTCACATGGTTCTTGTTTTTTGGAACGTCTGGGTGTTAACTCATTTAGAATTAGATCACATGTTATGTAACAACCTAAGTTAGTCCTAACCACCTAAAGGTGTCTGCACATCATAATCCCCTTGGTATCTTTAAAATAATAAAGATGCATTAACACCACACCAGACACAGCTGAGTCAGCATTTTTAGAGGATTGGGCCTGGAAATATGTATTGTGTTTTTTAAAAACCCACTTCTCAGCTAGTTCTAATGCAGCCAATGGAATCACTGGTTCAGAATTTACTTAGGTAAAATCCCAATTAAGATAGTCGGATATGGCAAAACCAAAAGAACCATGTTAATTTATGTCTACATTTTTTAGTGACCCAATTTTTGGAAATGTAGGCAAATTTGTAGTTTATAATTTTGGAAAGTAAAAGTTCAGAGAAAAGAAAAATGTAAGTGCTTTTATTTTATCCTAAATGCAATGTCTTTTTTTTTCTTATGTGATTTATACACAGTTTGCTTATTCTACTGGAATCGTTCATGATTCAGTTTTGCTAATGAGTGCTAATAGGAAGAGCATCTGGTATACTGGAAGAGACTTAGTTATAGCAATCATGAAATTAAAATCAAATGACAAATATTATCAAGTGCCTACTGTACTTGATTTGTACCAGGCATAGTGTACAAATCACACACACAAATTTTTAAGAGGAAATGAGCTATTTAAAAAGTGAGACTATGGGAAACAATGGTTTGTAAGTAGTAGCACAATACCAGAGTGATGGTCACAATCCCTCTGACTCCATCAGGGGTAAGCGGAAGTAAGTCTGTAGTATTCAAGCTAATGCTATTGATTTTGGTGTCATTAATTGTATTTCTTTATTATTCATCAAAATGGACTTTAAAGACCCTCTAGCAATGCATACATTTATGCAAGGTGTTTATTAGTTTTCAGTACTGAGTGCAACGGTTGATTTTATTATGTCAACTTGACTAGGCTAAGGGATACTCATATAACTAGGAAAATATTGTTTCTGGATATATCTGTGAGGGAGTTTCCTTAAGAAGTTAGCATTTGAATCGGTAGATTAAGTAAACATCCTTCACACCAGTGTCAACTGACATTTTTCAATCCTTTGAGGGCTGAATTAGAACAAAAATGCAGAAGAAGGGCAATTCGTCTCTGCTTGAACTGGGACATCAGCACTCGTCCCTCGTGGACCTTTGGACTCTTACTGGGACTTACACCGTTGCCCCTACAGGGAGCTACACCGGTAACTTTCCTGGTCTCCAGCTCACACGTGCAGGCTCTCAGCTTCCATCACTGCATGAACCAATCTGTCATAATAAACCTCTTTCTATATAGACACCTTTGGGGTTCTGTTTCTCTGGAGAGCCCTGATTAATATGCTTCAGAAAGTAAATTTACTAAATTACAAGGCAGCTAAGATAATATAGAGGTGGAATAGTAAAGAATTGAAGGTCAGAATGTTGATCTATAACGATTAACTCAGGAGCAAAAAAAAATTTTTTTATATGTCAACTAGTGCTACTTGATTGAGTTTGTAGTAGTCTGCTTTCGTTCTCCAGGATCTGTATTTTAAAAATTATTATTATACTTTAAGTTCTGGGGTACGTGTGCAGAACATGTAGGTCTGTTACATAGATATATACGTGCCATGATGGTTTGCTGCATTCATCACCTCATCATCTACATTAGATATTTTCCCTAATGCTATCCCTCCCCTATCCTCCCATCCTCTGCTGTCCCTCCGCTAGATCCCCACCTTCCAACAGGCCCCAGTGTGTGATGTTCCCCTCCCTGTGTCTATGTGTTCTCTCTGTTCAACTCCCACTTACGAGTGAAAACATGCAGTGTTTGCTTTTCTGTTCTTATGTCAGTTTGTTGAGAATGATAGTTTCCAGCTTTATCCGTGTCCTTGCAAAGGACATGAGCTCATCCTTTTTTATGGCTGCATAATATTCCACGGTGTATATATGCCACATTTTCTTTATCTAGTCTATCACGTATGGGCATTTGGGTTGGTTCCAAGTCTTTCCTATTGTGAACAGTGCCACAATGAACATACGTGTGCATGTGTCTTTATAATAATAGAATGATTTATAATCCTTTGGGTTTATACCCAGTAATGGGATTGCTGGGTCAAATGGTATTTCTATTTCTAGATCCTTGAGGAATTGCCACACTGCCTTCCACAATGGTTGAACTAATTTGCACTCCCACCAACAGTGTAAAAGTGTTCCTATTTCCAGGAGCAAAATTTAAATTACTCCTTTGTTAAGAGATGAGGTATGGGGAGGGGTAGAGGAATAAGAGGAATAAATGAGTTGATTTTAGTATAAGTCATGGTGTGTGGGGGAAACAGAGAGCGTGTCTTTAAAGTGTCTTTGAAAGGAGTGATGAAAGAAAATGATATTTGGAATTCACAATGGCATTCTGTACTGATGTTCTAGAATCTAGAAAGATATGGTACTCTTTGAAGTAGATGGGATAGAGGAAGGAATTGGAAAGGGGTGAAACTCTGATACTTTAAGGGTCTGAAAGCAAATTAACTTTCTTCCTCTTCAGTACCAATCAGCAGTTTTGACATTTTAATTGAGAACAATTTAGTAGTTTCATAGCCCTTCCTACATTTTTAAAGAGTAAACTGCACGATTAGGTTTTCCACATGGCAGCCCAAACTCCAGAAAATTCTTATGTAATAACAAATAAATTTAAAGGAAACTTAAGCCTATAAACATGACAAAAATATTTATTTTGGGGTATTTTTTAATGATTGCATATTTCTTACAGCCCTCCTAAGTGACTTGGTAATAACACATTCTCCTTTATTGATTATGTAGCTTTCAAAACACTTCAGGGGGATTTGTTAACAAAAAAGAATTCATCATGTTATGACAAATGTTATTCATTCCCCAAGTTTGGTTTTTTTTTTCTTTTGTTTGGCTTATTATGATTTTAGTAATGAAAAAACAAAAGGTTTTAGAATCTTATCTGTTTACTCTGTATGCATATTTATGTTGAAAGATGTGAGTTTATTTTTTAAAACCCTTGAGGTTTTATGAGTCTCATTTTGTAAAGAGACTTATTATTATTTGTGTAAACACTTGCCTCTGAAATTTGTTTTTCTGTTTGTTTGTTTTTGTTTTTTGAGACAGAGTCTCACTCTGTTGCCCTGGCTGGTGTGTAGTGACGTGATCTCTGCTCGCTGCAACCTCTCCCTCATGAGTTCAAGTGATTCTCGTGACTCAGCTTCCCAAGTAGCTGGGATTGCAGGGGTATGTATGCTATCACCCCTGGCTAATTTTTGTATTTTTAGTAGAGACAGGGTTTCACCATGTTTGCCAGACTGATCTGGAACCCCCGACCTCAAGTGATCTGCGCACCTTGGTCTCCCAAAGTGCTGGGGTTATAGGCATGAACCACCACACCCGGTCTTACCACTGAAATTTGGATTTGCAAGTAGACTTTGTTTCATTTTGGTTGTACTTTATAAAAAATGGGTCAGCTTTGAGAGAAAGAATTTATTCATGACACGATCATTCATGAAAGGAAGCTTATTCAGACACCATCATTCATAAAAGGAAGCTGGAAACTTAGAATAAAATTTGGAAAAAAATGTGGGTTTTGGTGTGGTGGCTGGCATCTGTAATCCCAGAACTTTTGGAGGCAGAGGCAGCAGGATTGCTTAAGGTTCAGGACCAGACTGGGCCACATGGTGAGACCTTTTCTCTTTTAAAAGATTCAGTTAATTTTTAGGGCAGTTAAACTACTCTGTATGATACTAAACAGTGGATACACATTATCATACATTTGTGCAAACCCATAGAATGTACAACACCAAGAATGAACCCTAATGTATGCTATGGACTCTGGGTGATAATAATGTGTCAATGTAGGTTCATCCATTATAGCAAATGTTCCACTCTGGTGCAGATGTTTACGATAACGGGGGCTATGCCGGTATGGGGGTGGGCGGTAAATGGAAAAATCTCTGTACTTTCTCTGCTCTATTTTGCTGTGAGCCTAAAACTGTTCTTGAAAAATAAAGTCTACTAAAATGTATATTTATATGTATATATGTAATCATCCATCTATGAGACGTCAATCACAACCTGCAGAAGTCTGGCCTGCGGACCCTGGCTCAAGGACGGATGAATGAATGCACTCTCATACCACTACAGTGATTCAAGTGGGCTAGGGATGGCCGCTGGCCGCTTTCGAGGGCCAAATGCAAGCAATCAACCAAGACTCCCTGTTCATCCACACTTTTATTCCCTAAATGTTACAACAGAGGTTCTAAGGACCTCTATTGTAACACACTTGCGGATAATTAACATGGTTAAGAGAACGGGTTTCCCACTGATAAAAGCTTTAGGCTCCTGGGCCCAGAGTAAATGCTATTAACAGGTAATTCCCCTTTCATCTTCCAGGGAGAGGACCACCCAGCACAAAATTTATATGAGTAAACAGTCACAGTGGAGACAAAGGGATGTTGGGTAGCAGACTTAAACTTGATCGTCTATTTCTTTCCTATGCTGTAAATGAGGTGGCTGCCTTCAGCATGCCTCAGTAAAACCTTTTGGCCTTGCAAAAGATTTGAGATTACAGTCTATAACTTTTCCTAATAGTTAATATCTTGCCAGCCACTCAGAGTGAATAGCGACACATCTATATAAATCTTATCCCCCAAAACTATGTTAATTTACAAAAATGCATGTGATACAAAAGAATATAATAAATTATTTGTGCAGTCTGGGCCAGAGGAATATCTGTGCAAGAATATAAAACATAATCATGTTCTAAAAGCATTGCTGAGGGGAAGATATAAATTTGGTTCTGCATTTTCTAAGTTTTCAGAGAAAAGAGGAAACAACATCCAGTTATAGTAATTATGGTGTCTACAAGATCAAGGCAGATTAGTTCTCTAGGCAAAGCACAACATTCTTAACCCCGAGACCTAAGGGAGGGTTCTTTCTTGAGTTTTTGTGACCACTCTGATTTGGCCAGGTGCAGGGGATCCAGTCTGTAATCCCAGCACTTTGGGAGGCTGAGGCAGCAGGATCGCTTGAGGACAGGAGTTCGAGACCAGCCTGGGCAACATAGTGAGATTCTGCTTCTACAAAATAAAAAAATTAGCCAGGCATGATCACCTGCCCTCTTAGTCCCAGGATTGGGGGATGAGGCAGAAGGATCATTTGAGCCCAGGAGGCTGCAGTGATCTATATAATGGTGTCACTGTACTCCAGTCTGGGCAACAAAGTGAGACCTTGTTTAAAAAAAAAATTTTTTTTTAAAGACTCTGAGTGATCTGAGGAGGATGCAGTCACCATTGTATCCCTGTATTAAGTACAACAGCAGGTTCTGTTTTGCTGTTTATTAGTGTCCTTCAATTTAGGTTCAACAAAGCTGAGGCAAAGTTTAGTAAATGCAGTTCAATGAGTTACCAAGATAAGATAATCTAAGTATTCAGCTTTCAAACAGAATAATATGATTCAAGGGACAAAAGCAGCTTGAATTGCCTTTTCCATATGTTGAATTGTTCTATTAAGGAATGAAATAAGAAAACTTACGTTAAAATAGAAAGCTACATAGAAGAATAACTTGAGAAATAACCTATATGCTGTACAAAATTATTATAGCTTTGTTTTCATCCTTCCATCACTGGAATAATGTATACTTCCCTGAAAGAAAGCAAAAGCCATCGAGAAGATAACGGATCAGGATGCTCTCCATAATACAGAGCTAACCACAGGCATCAAACTCCAAAGACCCAATCTTTTACTTTTTTTCTATGTGTTATTAACACTTGATCATCAATTTGGCTGTTAATAACATACTTTTCAAAGAGGTAACTGGTAGGTATATTCAGTTTCTGCTTAGCCTCGGCAACAGGGAAAAGGCAGGGGAACGGAAGAGGCTGGGAGTCCTATATCCCTTGTTACAGGTGGTGGACGTGTTGCTGAATTGATTAGTAATCAGATTGTCTCTCTGTTCTTCCCTCTCCACTGCCTTTACTCACCACGAAAATACAGTGTAAATGAGCTACCTAGTGACACACAAATAATTTCCTTTTCCGTTTCTTCAACTGGAGTGCAATGGTTATAGGACACGAGTCATGAGACAGGCCAACTTTAACTGAGCAGCTACGCCATGCCATGCACAAGAACAAAACACATGAGGTCAGCACATCACTTTGTGGTTTTTAAGACACTGAAATAAACAGGGCAGGTGATACTCCTATTTTCCAGATAAGAAAATTGAAGATCAGGAAGATTAAGTCACGTATCTGCTGTCACACAGCTTGTGAGTCAGAACAGGCTGGACAATGAGCAGTGACATCCTAATTCCAAGCCTGGTGATGTTCCCACTACATCAAGTATATCAAGCTGCCATTCAGCTAATACTTACAGGTGCTTACTCTATGCCAGGCACTGTTCTAGACATTGAGGACATAGCACATGATCTAACCAGAGTTCCTACTCTCAGACAGCTTGTCTTCTAGGGAGGAATAGCAGCTAATAAGAAAAATAAGCAAATGATAGCATGGACCGGTGCTAAGCACTATAAAGGACAAGTAAGAAGGATGGAGAGCTTAGGGGTGCACATGGAGAGGCAGGAGTAGAAGGTGCCATTCCAGATAGGGATGGCCAGATAAGGGCTCTCTCTTTTTTCATTATTATACTTTAAGTTCTGGAGTACATGTGCAGAACATGCAGGTTTGTTTCACAGGTATTCCTGTGCCATGGTGGTTTGCGGCACCCATCGACCCATCATCTACGTTACGTATTTCCCCTAATGCTTTCCCTCCCCTCACCCCCTGACATAAGGTGACATTTGAGCAGAGATCTGAGGAAGTGGAGAAAATGTTCTTATTTCATACCATGCTGGCCAAAGTATATGACTGTCTTTTCTGATACTTGGCTTATGTTGAAAGTATATACTTTGTCCTATATATTTTAGACTTTTTTTTGTTTCATGTAAAAAATATCATTGGTGATTATTATCACATTGGTAATTATTATGAACTGTTTCCAGCTTGGTGGGAGTAAAACCTGGTAGACTAGAATAAATCTAATTATGTCATCCTAAAATATAATAAGAGATGGCACAAAATATTGAGGCCACACGCAGACAGGTGGGTGGGCTTGGCCTCAAAATTGGGCTGAATTAAATAGCAGATGGGGTTTCAGGATATTACAGAATAAAGATAGCCAGGCTTTTGTGGCTAACATTGAATCCTCTGTTAGATTTAATTCAGTAACTCAATTTCATCAAATTTCTAAAAGTATAAAATTTCCCCGCTTCCAAAAAGTTCTGCTAAAAACAAACAAAAGAACAAAGCAAAACACTCAACCATAATAAATAAATTAAATGACACGTGGCGTATAGCCGAAGTTCAGCCCAGCCTAATCGTCACTGGGAATTAGGGGACTCTTGGCCCCTCTGTTCAAGTACTCAGGGTCTAGTTAATATTTCTTCCTTATTTTGCTCCAGAATCCAAGTATAATATCTCTTATTCTGTAATCTTGAATTTCTCTGTTACACAGAGCTACCCTGTGATGACAAGCGCCTCCTTTGTTCTCAAAATATTTTACCCTGTCCTTCACCCTCCTAGATCAGTACTTCTTAACCCTGGCAATGAGGAGCCCTCACCTGCAGAGATTAAAACAGTAACAACGAAAGTGACACCTACACCTCATCCCTGAGACTGAAATAGAACTCTAATCCCTGGCCCCCATTAGTTTTTTTCCTGCTGCTATAAAAAATCAATGCAATCTTAACGGCTTAAAACAACACAAACTTATTATCCTAGAATTCTCTAGGCCAGAAGTCTGAAATGAGCCTCCCGGGGCTAAACTCAAGATGTCTGCAGGGCTGTGCTCCTGCTGGAGGCTCCAGGGAGAATCTGTGTCCTTGCTTTTCCAGCTCTAGAGGTAGCCCGCATTCCTGTGTGGTTCATTCTAGCTTCAAAGCACCTCACGCCAACCCCTGCTTCTGTCACCAAAGCTCTATTTATTGACTTTAACTCTCTCTCCTCCTTCTTATATTTTTGGCATTACCTTGAGCTCACCTGGCTAATCCAGAATAATCTCCCACCTCAGAACCCTTAATGTAATCACACCTGCAAAGTCCTCTTTTCCATGTAAGGTAACACAGGCACAGATTCTGGGGATTAAATTGTGCACATATTTGGGAGAAATTATTCTGCACGTTCCCCTCCTCCACCGCCACAGGAAGTGTGATTTTATGAAATTTCCCCTCATGATTCCAGTGTTCAGCTATCTGAGAATCATTGCCTTAGTTGATAGGTAGAATCTACACAGTTTTTATGTTTTTCTTATGTATTATGCAAGAGGACATAATACTAACAACAACATGAAGAATGGTGATAATGGCAAGCACTTAACTAGTGTTTCTTATGGGTAGAGCACCAAGCATTTTTTATGTATTAACTCATTTAATCCTTACAACAACTCTGTGTGCTAAGTACCACTCAAATTCCAAGATGAATGAAATGTCCCATGACTTTTCTTGCTGGGCCCCATCCAGCCCAGTTTAGGACATCACCGAGGAACTCTTTAGCAGCTTTAATCCTTCTCTCATAGCT
>NW_016107390.1:5661383-5673057 GCF_001604975.1 Cebus imitator
TTGAGATGGAGTTTCACTCTTGTCACCCAAGCTGGAGTGCAATGGTGCGATCTCGGCTCACTGCAACCTCAGCCTGCCAGGCTAAAGCAAGTCTCCTGCCTCAGCCTCCTGAGTAATTGGGATTACAGGCACCGCCACCATGCCCAGATAATTTTTGTGTTTTTAGTAGACATGGGGTTTCACCACATTGGCTAGGCTGATCTCAAACTTCTGACCTCAGATGATCCACCTGCCTCAGCTTCCCAAAGTGCTGGGATTACAAGCTTAAGCCACCACCCCATATCCCAATTGTTATGGAAACTGCTTCCTTGTGGTTTGTTTCTTTACTTTTCCCTCCCTCCCTCCCTCCCTCCCTCCCTCCCTCCCTCCCTTCCTTTCTTTCTTCCTTGCTCCTATGTTTTACATTTAGACTTATAATCCATTTTGAGCTAATTTTTGGGATGGATTTAAGGTTGCATCTGAATTCATTTTTGCTCATGGATGTCCAGTTGTTCCAGCACCATGTGTGGAAGTCTATCTTTCATTGTGTTATCTTTGCTGCTTTGTCAAAGATCAGTTAACTTTATTTTTGTGGGTCTGTATTTCTTGGCTTTCTATTCTGTCCCATTGTTCTATATCTGAAGTCTTTTGCCAGTACCACACTGTTTTGAATAGGATAGCTTTATACTAAATCTCAATATCAGTTCTCCAACTTCATTCTTCTTCAACATTGTTTGCTATTCTGGTTCTTTTGCTTCGTCATATTAACTTTAGAATCAGTTTCTCAATATCCCCAAAGTAATTTTCTGGGGTTTTGGCTGGGATTGCATTGAATTTTTAGATGAAGTTGGGAAAAATTGACCTCTTGATGATATTGAATCTTCTTACCCATGAACATGGAATATTTCTCCATTTATTTAGTTACTTAATTTTTTTCATCAGAGTTTTGGGATTTTTCTCATATAGATCTTATACATATTTTATTAGATTTTTGCTTAAGTATTGTGTTTTTAATTTCAATTCCACTTGTTCATGGCTGGTATATGGGGAAGCAATTGACTTTTTTTTTTTAAACTTGTTTCTCTGAATGTATTTTTTTTCCCATTTATTTATTTTATTGCATTTTAGGTTTTGGGGTACATGTGAAGAACATGCAAGATTGTTGCCTAGGTACACCCGTGGCAGTGTGATTTGCTGCCTTCCTCCCCATCACCTACATCTGGCATCACTCCCCTTGCTATCTCTCCCCAGCTCCCCACCCTCCACCGTCCCTCCCCTATTTCCCCCCAACTGACCCCAGTGTGTAGTGCTCCCCTCCCTGTATCCACGTGTTCTCATTGTTCAACACCCACCTATGAGTGAGAGCATGCAGTGTTTGATCTTCTGCTCTTCTGTCAGTTTGCTGAGAATGATGATTTTGCATATTAATTTTACATCCTACAAACTTGGGTATAATTGATTATTAGTCCCAGAAGTTTTTTTGTTTTGTTTTGTGTTTTTTTGGTTGCTTCTTTTATTCTTTTATCTAATATGGTTCTGATTACCATTATGTTGATTAGTATTAGGAAAGTTGAGCGCTTTTTAATACATGTGTTGGCTATCTGCAGAGCCTCTTCTCTGAAATGTCAGTTCATGTTTTTTGCCGATCTTACTGGATTGCCTTGGTTTTTCTTACCGATTTTTTGGAGTTCTTTATATAGTTTAGATATAAGGTGTTTCTTAGTTACAGGCAATGAAAATCTCTGCCATTCTATAGCTTGCCTTTTTTCTTTCTTAATAGTCTCTCTTTGGCAAACAGGAATTTTAAACTGTAATATAATTCAATTTACCTATCTTTTTTTTTTGCACACAATGCTTCAAGAGATCTTGAGCTTCTGTTTCTATCTTCTTGAAACCATTAGATCATTACGTGAAGAACTAGGGTCTCAGCTCTTTGTGTTTTTGTTTTGTTTTGTGTTTGAAACAGAGTTTCACTCTCTCACTCAGGCTGGTGTGCAGTGGTGCAGTCTCAGCTCACTGCAGCCTTGATACCCCAGGTCCAAGTGACCCTCCCACCTCAGCATCTCCAGTAGCTGGAACTACAGGCATGTGCCACCACACCCAGCTAATTTGTGTATTTCCTGTAGAAAGAGAGTTTTGCTATGTTGCTGGTCTCAAACTTCTGAACTCAAGCAATCCTTTCACCTCAGCCTTTCCAACTTCTGGGATTACAGGTGTGAGCCCTATAATCTGGCCCCGTGGCTCTTTGGAGATGACAGATCACACAGAAAGAGAAGTCCAGCCAGTAGCCAGCATCAAACACAAGGAGGCCATCTTAGACTAGACACTCACCACAGCCACTCACTGTAGTTGTGTAAGTAGTACCAGGCAAGACCAGAGGAAATGCCCAGGAGGGGCAGCCCAAATTGCTAACCCAGAGTTATGAGCAAATAAATGATTGCTGTTTCAAGCCACTCAATTTTTTATTGTTTCGCAGCAATAGATGACTAGCATAGGAAGAACTCAGATCTTTACAATATGGAATCCTCAAAGCCATGAACATAAATATACCTTTGCGTTTATATAGAGTTCCTTTAAGTTTTCTCTAAAATGTTATATTGATTTCTTCATTAGACTTTTTTCCTCCTCTTTTTTAATATGGAAAAAATAAAAACATTCAGAGAATTTGAAAGAATTCTATAATGAATACCTATATTCCTGCCACCTAGATTCTACAATTAATGTGGTTTTAGAGATGCTAAACCACACATCCACCTATTAGTCCATCCCTCTATCCATTCGTCCATCTTATTTTTTTGATTCATTTCAAAGTAAGTTGAAGACACTAGTAATCCTATTAGCATGCATATCAATGTGAATATTAGTTTCCAATTCTTAATTTTTTGAAAAAAATCACATACAATGAAATGCAGAAACAGCATTCGAAAAATTTTGAGATGCCCACATAGCTGTATAACTCAAACTTTATTAAGATGAAGAACGTTATCATTCACCCCAGAAAGTTCTTTCATACCCCTTCTAAATCTGTCTGTGACATTTGCCCTCTCTCCCAGAGACCACCATTGTTTTAATTTTTTAAACTGAATATTAGTCTTCCTTGTTATAGAATTTTATAAACATGGAATCATACAACATGCATTCTTTCTGCAAAGTTCTTTTGACTTGACATATTCTTGAGACTGGCCTATGTTAATGCCTGCATTAGCATTTTGTTCCTTTTAATTGCTGAGGATTCCATTGTCCTCCTCTACCATAGTTTGTTTAGTTATTCATCTATTGCAGAAACTAGACTTTTTCCAATTTTGAGTTATTATTAATAAAACTGTTATGAAGACTCTTGTTTATTTTCTTACAGTGTATTTTAATATTAATATGGCTACGTTGATTTTCTTTAGGTTAGTTTTTGCATCATACATCTTTTTTCATTCTTTTATCTTCAAGAGTTTGGTGTCCTTGCATGTTAGATGTGTTTCCTATACAACATATAGTTGGATTTTGTTTTTTAATCCATTCTGACAACGTTTTTAATTTGAATACTTAATCTATTAAAGGTTTCATTATTATTGATATATTTAAGGTTAAATCTACTATATTACTATGCTTTTTCTATTTCTTTGACCCATTTTTCTTCCTTTCTTTGCTTTCTTTTATATTTATCTGGAGTCATGTCCGGACTACATATAGATAATTTCTGATGTTAAGAAACTTAAGACATTTTCTTCCAGATAATATTTCTCTAAATGAAGATGACAAACATCTAGAGATCTGACTGGTGCATTTTTCTTTTTAATAATAATTCTCTTTGTACAACACACGGCATGACCTGAAAGTGCCTCCTACTGCACGTGTTCTGATAGTCATTCTGGCTCTGGAGTAAGGTCAACAATGGGAGGAGGTGGAAAGCTAAACATTGATAACCGTATTATTTCAGAACTACTAATGCGGTTGATTTCATTTGTTTCCTTATGTGTCAGTTTGCTGATAGTAAATAGGAAACACTGCCTAAACTTCTGGCTGCTTGCTGCTTGCTCGATATTCAGAGTTAAGTCACCAGAACTCCCTAAGGAATCTTCCCCAACAGTAGGATGACCTGACGCCACAGATGACTGATAGTGTCTGGTGGTTTCTCCTCTCATCCTGAAATAAACAGCAGGTGCCAACCAAACGTCGCCATTTTATGTGCAGCAGCCATTTCTGGTTTTTCCTTTTTACTTAGGTATAGCTGGGAAGAAGGAAGAAGCCAGGTTTATTTGTGGGACTAAATTTCTTTTCAGACTTCTTCTCCGTGATACCTGTGAAATAAAAAGCAAAAAAGCATGTCTGTTAGTAATTGGCATTATACTGACAAACACAATTTTCCAGAGTCAAGTCGTATTGCTAATTTATATGGTGATTTTAATCAGCCTAGAAAAAATGAATAGCTATTTACTTAACAATTCTGTGGGACTTCAAGGTAAAAGTGTGTTAAAAGTGCGAGGTGGGGCTTCTGAAGGATGCGGTGGACAAGCAGAAGCGGAAGAACTACTTAGCTGGGCAATTATCCATTCTGGGATTCAGCTGCACTGTCTGGAAAGGGTTGGTTCAAACAAAACAAAACAAGACTTGTTGAATTAATAATTAATGTTATAAATTAATAACATCAGAGTCCAATGACTCATAGGAAAATCAAGTGATTATCAATCACACAAATGAGGAATAAACGTTTGGTTTTTGCTGTGTTTTGTTTTGTTTTGAGACATGGTGATGCTCTGTCACCCGGGCTGGAGTGCAGTGGCACCATCACAGCTCCCTGCAGCCTCAACCTCCTGGGCTCAATCAAGCAATCCTCCCATCTCAGCCTCCCGAGTAGCTGGGACCACAGGCGTGTGCCACCACATCCAGCTAATAAAAGTTTGTTTTGCATTGATTATTTCTGGAAGAAATAGACATACCAATTTAAACTAATTTGGTTTAAAAATTCATATCAATAATGTTCAACCAACATTCACGATATACATCAATTTGGTTTTATGGTCTATTATGGGGAAGAAGAAAGAAAGAAGAAAAAGGGAAGACAAGATGTAGAGAGTTATAAGGAAAGGGGAAAGACTGAGCTCCTAGGGTCACGATTCAACCACCTACAGATCCTTTAAGCTTGGACATTAACAGGTCACATGACTCCTCTTTCTCCAACAGACAAAGTAGGAGGCTCAGCTCCCTGGATCAACCTGCCAAACCCCAGCCGAGGGAATTCCCAAGCTGCACAGATCTTTCCTTTATATTCTCTTTTTCTTTTTCCACTTGTTTCGAAAGCTCACTATTTCATTCAGCAGATGTTTCTGCAGGGTTTCTTATGTTCTAGACATTGGCACTACAGCAGGCAAAGTTTCTGCCTTCATGGATCTTACATTCTAGTCGTATAAAGGCAATAAAAATGACTTTTGAAGCGGAAAAATGATGCTATATGAAAAATACTTTCAGAAAAAATGAATTTTTATATGATATAATGTCATATAATGGTCACAGCTATGAAAAAAAATTAACAGTGAGGAGAATGAAAAAGATGGGAAGAGTGGGGTTCTCTAGTGTTCATTAATTGTTTATTCTCATAAGGTTATTCTGACCAGAAGAGACCTAGTGGCTTGCCCGTCTCTGAATTACACGGCATTGTATTTAAGTGTCCAGGCTCTGAAGTTAAATGACTGGGTTTATGCCAGCTTTATGAACTTGCTTCTTTTGGAATCTTAGAGGACTTACTTATCCTCTGTGTTTCAGTTTTCTTAATTGTAACATGAGGACAAACATCGCAACTACCTCAAACTGTTGTTGCAAAGATGAAATGAAAGAGTGCGTAGCAAGTGCACAGTATCACACTGGGCAGCATTACCTTGAAAATAAAGGTTTGCTGTTATCATGAGAAATATTACTCAGTTACAGTTTATATATTCTTTTCATCTAAAATAAAATTGTGAGAATTTCTCTGTCATTAGATACTTTTTTTTTTTGGACACAGAGTTTCATTCTGTCACCCAGGCTGGAGATGCTGTGGCATGATCTCAGGTCACTGCAATGTCCACTTTCCAGGCTCAAGTGATCCTCCCACCTCAGCCTCCCAAGTAGCTGGGATTATAGGTGTGCCCCACCACACCCAACTCATTTTTGTATTTTTTTTGTAGAGACAAGGTCGCACTGTGTTGCCCAGACTAGTCTTGAACTCTTGGGTTCAATCAATCCAACTGCCTCAGCCTCCCAAAGTGCTGGGACTGCAGGCATGAGCCACTGCATCTGGCCTGTCATTTGGAAAATGACACTTTGGAAAAACTATGGAGTATGTTATCACATATACCATCTTTCATCTAGCCATTTTTGTATGTTTCCACAACTTTGAAAATGGGTTACACTTTCCAAAGTTCACATTCTTCCCTTCTCTTCCCACATTTAAACTGAAAAGGAAATATAAACTCATATTCTGATTTATCTTTTGTTGTACCATGGTTGATATTTTGTAATGTGTTACTTAATTTTAAAGAGATGTACAAATGATTTAAAGCAGTTCATATTCAGAATTAGCATTTCTATATTTAAAAATAAGAAGTCAAAAGAGACTAAGATAACCGTTATTGAACCCTTTACTCAAAGGACTTTCTTCCAACTGTACTGTGTGTTCCTTGATCTATAAATGGATTCCTGGTGCTCAGAACAGTACAGAGGACATGATGAATATTTTAAGGTATTCCATAAATATTTGTTTCATTGAAATGAAATTTCTCCCCCCAAATTTCTGAGGTCGTTTTGTGCCTGCCATTTTGGAAGTGCTTTTATGAAAACAGGCATTTGGTGTCTAATTACTGATTTTATTTCATCCACTATGTTTCCATTTAGGCTGTTTGGAGTTCTAAAATTGTAGACAGTCAACACAGTGGTACTTTATCCCAGTTTCCAGATTTTGTCATCTTTCTAAGTGCCCAATTTTCTAAAAAGATCTGAATTTTATATTGGAAACCAATTTCGACCTCCTGACCACACTTAACTATTTCCTTTAGTAAACCGGAAGAGAGTTTTATGTCATGATTTTTCAGTTTAAGCAAATTCAGGCATCTATTTTCTATAAACAAATGAAGACATCTACTCCTTTTGTCTTTCTACTGAGATCAACGACCTATCAGAGTGATTAAGAGAAAATGAAGCATCTATCAGAACATCAGGTGTGTTAAAAATGTCTGTGTTTGGATAAATAATTTATCATTCTTTATGATATCTAATAAAATTAAGTATAGTAGAGTCAAATCCTGGTTATTGGAGTGTAGATTAGTCTTTATGTAGATTAACTGTGAATCATTTTTAATTCCATATTGTCTTCCTTCTAGTACCTAAGGCATATTTGGTCCTCTTCTTTCTGTCACTTAGTATTTACTTAAAGAATGTAAAGAATATTTAATATCAGATGAGAAAATTTAAACAAGAATGCAAATAGAAGGCATAAATATATGAATTATAAAACCTAATGCACCTATACACAGTCATGCAGAAAAAAAGTACAAATACTTTCTTCATTACCTTTTAGTTTTGAATATTGTTTTTATTCCCAGGTCTCTAGACAAGATTCTGGATTACTTATACAACTGTGTTTCATCAGTTACATAAACAATTAAAAGTAAAGGATTTTTTTTTAACAGAAAACTCTTCTAATACCAAAAATTCTTACTCAAATAATTGTCAGAATTGATGATTAACAGAAATTATTCTTATTCTCATTAAGTGCACAAGCTAACAATATTATGGTGAAGTTTTCAGTATTAATTAAACAAAGTAGCATTAAATATTGTCACTGTTGTTATCAGCATTTGTTACCTACTACTGAACTAGGCACAATCAACAAAAGCCAGCTCCTTTTGGATTTTGATCTACTTCATAGAAAGGAGACTTACAAAAAATTGCCATGTGCTATATCTTCCTCCTAATGTTTGATCTATTTTAATGACTGGATAAATGGCCACAGTTAAGTTAGGCCCAGGAGGGCTTCTAGAACTAGTCGAAGGATGATAGGTTATATAGTGATACTTGGGTAGGCTATCTGGTTTAATTGAGTGAGCGTGAAATTTGGAGTCAGAGTAGATCTCAGCTTATCACTTAATTTGTATGTGATCTTTGGCAAGGCACTTGACCTTACTTTAGGCCCCATTTTTTTTCCCAACTCTAAGAGAGTCTAATATTTTCTTTGTACTTATTGTGAAAACCAAAAGAATCATTTATAAAAATGCTGCAAACTATAAAGCCCTGCATGTTCATTTTTTATTTATTTTATTTATTTTTGAGATGGAGTTTTGTTCTTCTTAACCAGGCTGGAGTGCAATGGCACAATCTTGGCTCATTGCAACCTCTGCCTCCCAAGTTCAAGTGATTCTCCTGCCTCAGCCTCCTGAATAGCTGGGATTACAGGCATGCACCACCATGCCTAGCTAATTTTCTGTATTTTTAGTAGAGACAGGGTTTCTCCATGTTGGTCAGGTTGATCTCGAACTCCCAACCTCAGATGATCTGCCCACCTTGGCCTCCTAAAATGCTGGAATTCTAGGCATGAGCCATAACACCCAGCCAGTTATTTTTATTAATAATTAGAAAATTCTTGCAGCTAAGACAGAAACTGATTGATGTCATGGCTTTACTCTGTGGGTACAACTAAATTAAGACACAAGGATGGTTACACAGCCCTCCTCTACGTTGTACCAAATAGTTTCTAGAACAACTCAGTGAATTTCGGTCATAAAGCTCCAGATAAGCTTCATTAGCTCAGGCTTATGGGTCTTATTTGATTTTTTTCTCTCTCTGTCCAGCAGATTTATGGTTTTCATCTCACTGAGCTAAAACACACACGCGTCTTGAATATTCATAAAAAGTATGAACTGAAATGATTTTAGGCTCAGAATGTTTCTGAAAACAGAGATATAATTAAAAAAACAAAAACAGAAATAGGATACACTGAACTTGGAGTTAACTGTGAAATTAGTACTAACTTACTTTTTCATGTTGAACATGACCTCCCTTCTTCTTTCCCGTAATGCCATCTGAAGAGTCCTTTTGGGCTTCTATACCAATCAGTGGAAGAAATCTTAGACTAGTGGGGCTTGGTATCTGGAAGCCATAAATAAGTCAGTTAGATACACTCAAAGTGATTACTTCCATAACATGAATTCAGGAGTGGGGATGAAGAGTGAGAAGGCCCAGCTACTTCAAAATACACCCTACCCCTTCTTCCTAGTTGTTCAGTATTAAATCTTCATTTTATTTTTATTTATTTATTTTTTATTTATTTTTGAGACAGAGTCTTGCTGTATCACCCAGGCTGGAATGCAGTGGCATAATCTCAGCTCACTGCAACATCTGTCTCCTGGGTTCAAGTGACTCTCCTGCTTCAGCTTCCCAAGTAGCTGGGACTACAGGTGCCTGCCACCAAGCCCAGCTAATTTTTTTGTATTTTCAGTAGAGTCGGGGTTTCACTATGTTGGCCAGGCTGGTCTTGAACTCCTGACCTTCTGATCCTCCCACTTTGGCCTCCCAAAGTGCTGGGATTATAGGCATGAGCCACCATGCCCGGCTTTATTTTTTATTTTAAAATAGAGACAGGATCCCATTATATTGCCTGGGCTGGTCTAGAATTTCTGGGTCCAAGCAGTTTCCTTGCCTCTGCCTCCTAAAGTTCTGGCGTTACAGGTGTGCGACACTGTATTCAGTCTGCTTTTTAGAAATTCACTATTAAATCTTGATAGTTCACTCTTTAGTGTCATCTGTTAGCTTAAGTGTTTGATACCTGTTACAAAATGTTCTTAGGAAAGATAACATTTAAGATATAAGTTAAGTTGAAATATTTGCTCTTTAGCTTATTATTTCTTGGGTTAATTAACCCAAGAAATAGTAAGACAGAGTTTCACTATTGTCGTCCAGGCTGGAGTGCAATGGCACGATCTCAGCTCACTGCAACCTCTGCCTCCTGAGTTTAAGCAATTCTCCTGCCTCAGCCTCCCAAGTAGCTGGGATTACAGGCGCCCTCCACCATGCCCAGCTAATTCTTGTATTTTTAGTAAAGACGAGATTTCATCTTGTTGGCCAGGCTGGTCTCAAACTCCTGACCTCAGATCATCCACCTGCCTTGGCCTCCTAAAGTGCTGAGATTACAGGCGTGAGCCATCGCACCTGGCCAAATCATTCTATTTTAATGTTGAACACGCTACTAGAACATGTTATGAGACACCTGGGGTGCAGACTTGAAGGATGAGTAGGGGTTTGGAGGGAAACAAGAAATGAACACATCCTGGGCAGTGGGGCAGAGCAGGCACAGTTACAGAGGTGATGGAGAGACCAGTGTTGCTTAAGGCATGGAAAGTAATTTCATGTGGTTGGAATATAAGCAGAGTATGGGGAGAAGGTGGTGAAAAAAGAGGGTGGATTCTGGAGGCTTTGTAAGCCAAGCTAAGGCATTTGGATTTTACCCTGTAGTTGATGAGCCACCAGAGTAAAGTTTAAAATAACCACTGTGTGGTTTGACAGAGACAAGGAATCCAGCCATTGACACACATAGCCCAAGACTTTTCTGGGACTGCACATAATACATTTTTGGAGGCAACGGTCAACTTGATTGTGTGATTTTCTCCAACCTTGCTTGGTAGCCTAGGGTCAGAAATGACGTGGCAGATTCCCTAGTGTTCTGTTACCACTCCACTCCTAGAAACTCCAACTCACCCTGTATATAGGCAGAGAGCCAAAAACAATCCCTGCCTCTCTGTTTTCAGTCATGAAACCTTCCAAGGGATATCTTCGAATCTGCAAAACAAAGGAATGAATGTTTAATGAAAGGGGCACATTCTATCACTGGTAAAATACCTGGGTTCAAGTCCTGACTCTATCACTTATTAGATGTGTGATCTTAGGCAAGGGCTTTCCTTGTTACCTAGTTATGAGAAGCAAATGAAATCGTAGGTATAGTAAGGTGCTACTCAATTGTAAGATTTAGTACACTGTATCATCATCCATGCCAACAATACATCAAAAAAGAAATTAACAGAAGAAGTGAATACATAAATATTTCATAATTGAGAATGAAAAGGAATGGGCGAAACAAGATTGCTGGTGAAAATCAGAGTCCCAAGGGAAAGGCATTTTAATTTAACTTTAGTGTTCAACCTTTGTTGTTTTACCAACAAAAAGAGAGGTAAAAAGAAAGTAAACCTTGAAATATGTGGGGCATTCAATTATTTCATTTCAAGGGCTTTAAAACCCACCCTAATGATTTCTCTGAATTTACTTAATGTTTCAGTTAAGTTCCTTAAAAAAAATGATTTCTTGTATTTAAATTGAAAGAGAATGTTAAAATTGAACACCAATCTTTATTTCTAGATTGTACTGTTTTAGTCCTATTCAACAAAATTGAGTATCTATTAGAGGCTATGCATATATCTTTGCTCATAAAGAGCTTATGACTTAGTAGTAGGGATGGAAAGTAAAGGTAAGTATAAAAATAATTCTTTTTTTTTTTTTAAGACAGAGTTTCACTATTGTCACCCAGGCTAGAGTGCAATGAGACGATCTCATCTCACTGCAACCTCTGCCTCCTGAGTTCAAGTGATTCTTCTGCCTCAGCCTCCCAAGTAGCTGGGATTACAGGCGCCCTCCACCATGCCCAGCTAATTCTTGTATTTTTAGTAGAGACGAGGTTTCATCT
>NW_016107390.1:5674392-5690791 GCF_001604975.1 Cebus imitator
AAGCAGATGTTCAAGTTTCCCTGAGGTATACATTTAACAGGATTGGCCTATTTTCGTCTTCACTAGATAATGCCACATTGCTTTCCACAGTGGTTCTACCAATCTACATTACGACCATCAGCAGATTAGTGTTCTGACTGTGCCACAACACACCAACCCTTGATATTTTCAGACTTTTTGATACTTGTCAATCTGGTTTCCGTGGAGGAATGGCTTCTGTGGAGTCCTATTCTGCCATCTTGCTCGGCCCCCTTATTTTAAACCATTTTGTCATCAGATTGTCTCTTTTTTCCTCACTGATTTTAGGAGTTCTTTCCATATTTTGTATAGTTATCACATACCTTTGTATGTGTTACAAAGGTAGGGTGAACTTGGACAGATGGAAGAGGTTATAGGTATGGGCTAGGCACGGTGGCAAATGCCTGTAATCCCAGCACTTTGGGAGGCCGAGGTGGGCAGATTACCTGAGGTTGGGAGTTCGAGACCAGCCTGGTCAACATGGAGAAATCCTGTCCCTACCAAAAATACAAAATTAGCTGGGCATGGTGCCCCATGCCTGTAATTCCAGGTACTCAGGAGGCTAAGGCAGGAGAATTGCTTGAACCTGGTGGGCAGAGGTTGCGGTGGGCCAAGATCATGCCATAGTACTCCAGCCTGGGGAACAAGCACGAAACTCTGTCTCAACAACAACAAAAGAGGTTATACATGTGGCAAGGACATCCCAGGGGTACTGAACTGTTGGGCAGAAGACTGAGAGGAATGCTCAGGAAACAGTAAGTAGTCTGATCTGCAGGGAGTGGGGTGACTGTAGGTTAGTGCTGGGATAAACATTTAGAAAAGTTCGTTTGGTTTATTTTGTGGAAAACCTTGAGGAAATCAATTTAAATTTACTAATGCTAGGCCTTAGCCTAAGGAATCATTTTATATCCATTCTCCAGAACTGTTAAAAATAGAGTCAACAGCAGTACACTCTTCTTTCATAATTCTCCACTGCAGAACAACATGCTTGTGAAAGGTAGAAGAGCGCCTACCAAAGATGTCCGCGCCATTTTCTGCTACTTCCCAGCTTGTGGATATATTGATATGACTAATGTTAAGAACCTTGAGGCAAGAAGATTCTGCTGTGTTATCTAGGTAAGCCAATCACTTTCATCTTTTTTTTTTTTTTTCCAGACAGTCTTTTTGCCCAAGCTAGAGTGCAGTGGTGAGATCATAGCTCACTGTAACTTCAAATTCCTGGGCTCAAGGGATCCTCCCACCTCAGCCCCCCAACTAGCTAGGACCGCAGGTGCATTGCCACCATGCCCAGCTACTTTGTTTTTTTTTGAGACAGAGTCTCACTCTGTCACCCGGACTGGAGTGTAATGGCGCGATCTCGGCTCACGGCAACTTCCACCTCCCAGGTTCAAGCAATTCTCCTGCCTCAGCCACCTAAGTAAATGGGATTACAGGAGCATGCCACCATGTCCAGCTGATTTTTGTATTTTTAGTAGAGATGGGATTTCACCATGTTGGTCAGGCTGGTTTCAAACTCCTGACCTCGTGATCCACCCGCCTTGGCCTCCCAAAGTGCTGGGATTATAGGTATAAGCCACCATGCCCACCCACCTAGCTACTTTTAAAACATTTTTTTTAATAGAGACATAGTCTCACTATGTTGCCTAGACTGGTCTTGATCCCTGGACTCAAGGGATCTTTCCACCCTGACCTCCCAATATGCTGGGTTTACAGACCACTGCACCCGTCTCACATAAATATTTAAAAGCAGTGACTTTTTCCTGCTGGGTCAGAGGGACATGTGACCACGTGGTCAGAGAGAGGACACATTTTTTTTTTAGAAGGAGTCTTGCTCTGTTGCCAAGGCTGGAGTGTATTGGTGCGATATCAGCTCACTGCAACCACTGCCTCCTGGGTTCAAGCAATTCTCATACCTCAGCCTCCCAAATAGCTGGGACTACAGGCACTTGTCACCATGCTTGGCTAATTTTTTTCATTTTTAGCAGAGATGGAGTTTCATCATGTTGATCAGGCTGGTCGCGAACTCCTCATGTCAGGAGATCTGCCCACCTCGGTCTTCCAAAGTTCTGAGACTACTGGCGTGAGCCATTGTGACCATCCCATTTCTGGCTTTGAAGATGAAGGAAGGGAGTCACAAGATAAGGAATAGGAGATTTTTCTCTTACAGCCTCCAGAAAGAAACTCAGCTCAAGTGACACCTCAGTGTAGACCCCCATGTAGAACTTTTGGCCTCCAAAATTGTAAGATAATTAATTTGTATTGTTTAAAACACCAAGTTTATGGTAATCAGTAATATCATCAATAAAACATTAATATGTTATATTACTGGACATATTTGAATTCAGAAAAACAAAAGCAAAGGTTTTAATGTTGTTGCCATTTTTTTTTAAAGCTACCTTAGGAGAAGAAAGAGACTTGAAAAACTTGAAATCCCGTTCCACTTCAAAGGCCTTGGGAGGTGTACGTTTGAAAAGTAAAGACATTGAGCTCATTTTTCTCCATCTACATATAAAGATACAAGAATAAGTACACATCCATACCTTTTATTATCTGCCAACTAAACAAAGATCCATTATGTCTTTCTCCGGGGCTCAAATTTCTTAATTCCTATGGCATCAGTCCCAGTGACAAAATCTCGGCACCCAACTCTTATTCCACTTGGCTTCCCAAATATTCCGCTATAGAAACCACAGCAAACCCTACTCAGCCAGAACATTCCATTTATTTGTTTCATATATTTTGTGACAAGGTCTCACTCTGTTGCCCATGCTGGAGTGCAGTGGCACAATCTCGGCTCATTGCAACCTCCACCTCCTGGGTTCGAGTGATTCTTGTACCTCAGCCTCCCAAGTAGCTGGGACTACTGGTGCGCACTCCCAAGTAGCTGGGACTACTGGCGCGCATCACCACACCTGGCTAATTTTTATACTTTTAGTAAAGACGGGGTTTCTCCATGTTGGCCAGGCTGGTCTCGAACTCCTGACCTCAAGTGATCTGCCTGCCTCAGCCTCCTAAAGTGCTGGGATTACAGGCCTGAGCCCCCGCACCCGGCCATTTCATGTATTTAAATTCACTAATAGCCTTTGGAGGGGAAACTGTATATTAGGAACTAGGAAACCTCTTTTACAAGACCAATGCTTGACTTCTGTGTGATTCAAGGAAGCTTCCCTCTATCGTCAAAACTTAACTATACATGTATTTAGAAAGTCTTAACTATATTTTTTAAATTCTATTTAAGTTGAGGGGTACCTGTGCAGGTTGTTATTTTGGTACCCTTGTGTCATGGGGGTTTGTTATACAGATTATTTCATCACCAAAGTATTAACCTATTAGTTATTTTTCCTGATCCTCTCCCTCCTCCTACCCTCCACCCGCCAGTAGGTCCCAGTGTCTGTTGTTCCCTCGATGTGTCCACGTGTTCTCATCATTTAGCTCCCACTTATAAGTGAGAACTGCAGTATTTGGTTTTCTGTTCCTGAGTTAGTTTGCTAAGGATAATAGCCTCCAGCTCCATTCATGTTCCTGCAAAGGACATGATCTAATTCTCTTTTATGGTTGTATAGTATTCCATGGCCTGTATGTACCACATTTCTTTATCCAATCTACCATTGATGCATACCTAGGTTGATTCCATGTCTTTGCTATTGTGAATCATGCTTCCGTGAACATACACCTGCATTGTGTCTTTATGGTAGAAACATTTGTTTCCTTGGGTGTATACCCAGTAATGAGATTACTGGGTTGAATGGTATTTCTGTTTAACATTTTCAAAAGACAAGATATACTATGTCCTGAGATGAAGTCATTCTACAGAAAAGGCCATTTTGCTACAAATAAGCCATAATTATTTAGCAATAATGACATAACATGAGCATATGTCCTACCTTAAAGCTCTCCCGTATATACCATGCCCTTTCACGCTTTTGTATCTACCATTCACATCTGCTCCCTCTGCTTGTGATATTCTCCATTAAATAAAGTCATTCGTTATTAGTTCTATAAATATCTTTTGAGTGACTGCTTGTGGTGAGCACTGAGCTATGAACTGTTTTATACAAAGATGTATAAAACAAGGTGCTAGTCTGCAAGGAACTCCTACTATATAGAAGAAGGCACATATGGGTGAATTGGAATCCTGTCTTAAGTAGAAGAATATATGAACGTTCAAGGCTAAGCACTGCCCAAGATAAAACGGAGCGACTTTGCTCGGTAAACTTGACTGCGTCATGAAGCTCGGCTCACTACACCACCTCTTCCATCTTAGCCAGTCTCTTCTCCAGGGCTCCTTGCTGACCAGCCAGAGTAGGCCTTGAACACTGATGGGGTCACCTGGAACCTTTCTTGATCGTTTTCAAGTTGTTCCTGCTTTGATCCAAATCCTGCGTGGCTTCTGATTCTTAGCTTCAGTTCCTATTTAAAGCCCTTCTACTATCTTTTGGATTAGATAATGACATTGGGTCTTTCCAGCCTTGAGTGCACTTGGGATTTCCCTAAAGGACTTTCGCTTTGACATCCCTCTCTGGTTCTTCCCATTTGGACTCATCTTGCTTGGCTCCCTTAGTGCCAGACCGTGAGATGTAACCAATCAGGGCAGGTCTGGTCCCCTGAGGGCTAGACATTTTGACATTCATCTTCTGGGGTTGACCTCTGCTGATATTGAAAGCTCAGATGACTACTCATCTCTTCTACCTATTATGACAAAGGCCTAACTACATCTAAAACCAGTATTGAAGATTGCAAAAGTGGAAAATAGCTATTCACTAACATTCTGCACTCTATCCTTCCTCCCCTATGCCTTTAAACATGCTCGAATCTCCCCCACTAAGTTATTGCACCTTTGAACTTCTTTGGTTAAATCCTATTTGCCCTTCTGTTATTAAGAATCAGATGTTCCCAGAAGTACTACGAATTATAGCTTTGTTTACATATATCTCCCTTCCACTGGATTGCAAAATTATTGAAAAGTTCTGGGCCTCTTGCCTTTGAACTCTCCATCTCAAAGACAGTGCCACAGCATCTCAACAGTTTAATTCTCATATGCTTATCTAAAGAAGAGCTAATGGTCTTACTTTTCCCGGTTAAATATCAGAGGATATTCATATTTTTGCTTCTCTGTGAACTTGCTTTCTTCTTTTATTTCTATGGGATATTCAGTAACATCACAGGGCAAAATGAAATCATTTGTCTGTGATAATTCGAAGACCCTTCGCTGTCCAAAATATCCACAATAATGTCCATTGAGGGCATGCCAGAGCCTGAGGAAGGCAAAGGAAGGGAGAAAAAGGTAACTGGAAAATTTGGTGGAAGTTATTCTGATCATTTATGTAAATTTGCACTGGTCCATTAAGGAATTTTTTTTATTTCTGAGACCGAGTCTCACTCTGTCACCCAGGCTGGAGTGTAGTGGTGCAATCTCGGCTCACTGCAACCTCTGCCTCGCGGGTTCAAGCAATTCTCCTGCCTCATCCTCCCAAGTAGCTGGGATTACAGGCAGGCCACCTCACTCAGCTAATTTTTGTATTTTTAGTAGAGATGGGGTTTCACCATTTTGGCCAGGCTGGTCTTGAACTCCTGACTTCGTGATCCAGCCACCTTGGCCTCCCAAAGTGCTGGGATTACAGGCATGACCCACCATACCCGGCCACCATTAAGGAATTTTTGCTTGAGTTCAAGACCCTCTCTATTAAATACTGTGGAGCTAATCATAATGTAAACTATTGTTTTATTTGGTTTTGTTTTTGAGAGGGAGTTTTGCTCTTGTCACCCAGGCTGGAGTACAATGGCATGATCTTGGCTTACTACAACCTCCACCTCCTGGGCTCAAGTGATTCTTCCGCCTCAGCATTCCTAGTAGCTGGGATTACAGGCACCTGCCACCATACCCGGCTAATTCTTGTATTTTTAGTGGAGATGGGGTTTCACCATGTTGGCCAAGCTGGTCTCAAACTCCTGACCTTACGTGATCTGCCCACCTCAGCCTCCCAAAGTGCTGGGATTATAGGAGTGAGCCACCGTGTCTGGCCAACATTTTTATCAGTTAGACTGTAGTCTGCAAACTTTTGGGAAATATTAATTTGAATCTGTACTATGACACCCCTTTGTCAAAGCCAGAAAACAAATGGGCAGTATTATTTCGGGAAAATAAAACTGCATTTGTTTGCTAAGGATAATGGCCTTTAGCTCCATCCGCATCCCTGCAAAAGAAGATATGACCTCGTTCTTTTCTCATGGCTGCTTAGTATTCCCTGGTGTATGTATACCACATTTCCTTTCTATTTTCTTTTGGGAAAATAACACTGCCCATTCAAGCTAATCAGAACGCTTGCTGACTAACAGTGTAATCTTTGAATTAGGCCTTGGAATGGGCTGTATCTCAGTAGGCTACTTTTCAAATCAGCATTAACCAAACTTACGGGCAGAGAGATCTCATCATGATTTTACTATTATCAAATTCTCAAACTCCATCTACAATTACTACTATTGTGCAAATATGATGCTCATTTTTACAACTGAGTTCTGAAGTAGGATGGCAAAAGAAGTGATTCATTATCCAAGCGCATTGTTTTACTATCAATTCACTCCAGGAGGTCCCTCTAAATAGCCCATGTGGTTTAAAGTAATACAGAGTATTTTTAGGAGTATGTGCCCTAAGCCGTATGGGAACATAAAATAGTTTTTGGAAGATCTTCCTTTTATTTCTTGATTTAAACCTCAGAGTAGCAAATGATGGAAATCATCATCATACGCCCTGCAGCATGACCCAAGAGGAGGAGGGTAAGCAAGCTAAACAAACGAAGAGTAGGTTCTGCAAAATCCGAGCAGCCTCCCACCTCTAAGAGGTGGATGCTGAGAAGAAGGCAGAAACGGTGGTATCTCTTTGGGACTTCTCACACTTGACAGTGTCCTGGGGAATTAACATGAGCATCTCCTGTCCCTTCCATATATTAATTCTCCAGCACTACAAAAATGTCATGGCCTTGCCAGAGCCTTTTCCAGCTGTTTAATAGTAAAAGTTAGAACGGTGAGGGACTAACTCCAGAACAACTCTAAACTGATTCTGTTTCAGGCAGGCCTAAAGTGACTCTAGTCTCCTTGTTTCAGGGTTTCCTGCTGTGTGTGGAGATCTCCCAAATAACCAATCCTGCTTCTCAGCTTCATTTCCTGGGCCTCAGGTATCGATCCTCGACTACCTTGAGCCCCACTTTGCCTTCCCGAACTTTTGTCTTCAGACTGATCACCTGTCCTGTATCCCCGAGCGCAGCCTCAATTATGTTTGTTTCATATTTAAAAATCTAATCTTTTTGACAAACAAGATTGAGAATGTTGAAACTGCCTAACTGTTTAGAGAGCGGCAGTGAATATTAGCAAAGGGACATAGCTTAGTGGTGGAGAAGTTGTGTTCTGAGGTGGTTATTAATAGATCTAGGCACTTTCAACTGAGTATCTAGGGAGATTTTCACTGTAAGAAATCATAAAATTAATTTCTCCATGCCAAGGGTAACTGGTGTGAGCACTGCAATGGTGTGAATGTTTTTGTCCGCCTGCCAAATTCCTATGTTGAAACTTAACCCCCAAAGTGGCAGTATTGATGTGAAACGGGAGGAGCTTAGGTCACAAGGGCTCAGCCTTCAGGAATGGAATTAGCGTCCTTTAAAAAGAGGCCTAAGGGAGCTTGTTTGCATCTTTCTCCAAGTACAGACACAGCTAGAGGGCATCATTTACGAAGCAGAGAGCAAGCCCTCACCAGACCCTGAATCTGCTAGAGCCTTGATCTTGGACACCCCAGACTTCAGAATGGTGAGCAATAAATTGTTGTTTATAAATTACCCAGTGTAAGTTGTTTTGTTGCCTGAACAGACCAAGACAAGCAGGGAATACCTTACAACAACAGAGGAATGTGCACATGTGGTTGTGCCCTGTGTGTATGTGTGTGTTACAAACTCAAATTAACATTTCTGCTCATAGGTAGCAAAAATTAAGCTGGAGCAGAGACCAAGGGACTGAGTTGTTAAAAACATCTATAATAATGACATTTAAAGTTCTTATACTTTCCTGCAATTAAAACAGCAGATTTCCTTTCTGACAGAGGAAGTAACTCTAACCTTTTGCCTCCAAATAGGACCTTAATCCCAAAGATTCACCTTAAATTCACCATTCTAAAGCTCTTTATCCTTTTCACATCGTAAACATTTTCCTCTTCTAGAGCCCCATATCTTAATGAATGGTTCCAACATTCATCTAGTTGCATAAGCCAGGTGTCATTCTTGACATTTATCACTTACCTCCACTTTCAGTTAAAGTTCATATCTTCTTGATTTTACCTCCTAGATAGCTATCATCAAATCTAAACCACTTATTTCTAGCGTTGCGACCACTCCTCTAATCCAAGCCACTGTATTCACCCTGGACTTTAAACTGATCTCTTTGCTCCCACTTTTACTGCCCTGCAATCTATTTCCCACCCAATACCTTTCAAAAACATAAATCAGGTCATATTACTCCTGAGGGACTATGTTAACTTCTCTTCCTGGGTCCACAAGGGGCGTGGTTTCAAAGGCAAGAACTTCCCAGCCCCATGCCTCCATCCACGTCACCATCTGGGAGCTAGAGTTCTTTGTCTAATTTCCTGCATGCGGGAATGGTAAGCAGCCCAGGTGAGCTTCCTTTATTTAGAAAGCCCACCAAAAGCCTTGGAAGGAGGGGCTCTCCTCCCTATTATTGGGTGAGTGAGAGCACAAGGACCTGGAAAAAACACATCCGATCGGGGAACAGTGAGTGTGTTTGGGATGCCCCTGCAACCTGCTCCCTTCCGCCAGTTACACTCCACCACATAAAATTCTGTGCAGTGGCTATTTCTTTCAGGGGAAAGATCCAAATTCTCATCAGTGCCTCCTAGACACTGCATGGCCTTGGTCTATCTAACTCTCTAGCCTCAGGCCCACACAGTTAGCTAGACTCTCTTGAATTTCAGTCCAGCAGTTTTTATGTAACATAAAATATTGAACTTAAGACATTTCAATATGTAGAAATTTGTTTCTGGAAATGCCATGACATTTCCTTTCTTTCTCTTTAGATATGTATGTGTCTTTAGCACTTTGTGTACTAAGCATTATGTAGGTAATTGAAAACAAGTGGGCTTTGCAAAATCCATTATAGTGTCAATGAAATAATTAGCTTACTCAATTTTCTCAGCATCAGCTGCTCTTTTTTGTTACTTTACTATGAATTCTAATTCTGAGCCCCACTCTGTGACTTTCTCTGGGTTTGGGTCTAACTCTCTGAGCTATCTATCTTGCTTAATTCTTTGAAATAATTCTACCAAAAAAAACCTCCACTTTTAATGAAAGCATGTGTGATACCTTTTATCATAGATGAACATGGCATCTCATTTCCTTGGTCATGAAAGAGAACTCCAAATCAATGGCCATCTTCTCAAAGTCCTTTTGTTTTGTGCCATCTATTTACTTATTTAAATCAGTTTACCAAGATTGCATTTGAACTTTATACTTCAACTTTAACTTAAAATCCTTTACTCTCATGCTCACAATACTGAATTCACAGTACGATGCCATCTTGCCTTACCTTACTGAGCCATCGATGGAGGCAGTAAGTACCACTTGTTTTTCTTCTACATAGATTACTTTAATAATTTCCAGAGAATGAGCACGCCAGGAAAGCAGCTGCTTGAATTTCTAGATAGCAACAACAAGGCATAGTCCTTGGAATAAGTATATGCTAGTTAAAATGTAGTCTTGAACAAAATGATTTTTCACTGAGCCAAGTTTATGAGTGGACGGTGTAGACATCTGTGCAAGATGATTAAGTCCTTGCCCCAATTAGCTCTTCTCTTGCTTGTTGGGGTACCAGAAGTCCTGTTTTTAGAGACTTATTAATTTATACATCTCCCTGGGAGAGGAAGTATCTTATGTCTTTGGCAATTTATCATGTAACTGAGGATTAGCAATTCATTTAATTGATGATTAGCAGATGACTAGGGGAAAGAGATGCCTTAGGACTGAAAGTAAATATAATCAAGAATAGAAGAAAACAGAGCTGGAAGGTGAAAGCTAAAGGGGAGATTGGCAAAAAGACTTTTCCCATGTTTGAATCTTATCTAGAGATAGAACTGGCTGTTTTTTTCTTTTTGGGGGAGTGTGGGACGGGAGATATATGCTATGAGTAATTAATGAAAATAATAAAGCTCAGCTCATTCTCTTTCAAAAACATCACGAATCATCTGTCGCAGGAGTAGAAAAGAAAAAAAAGAAAAGAAAAAGATATGATGAGGCTTGTTTATGTGTCTTCAGGATGTAGTTATCTTTAAGTGTAGGGTCCCTTGTGGGCCTCAGAAGACATTCCTAAACTATGTGAAGCAGCGCTGTTAACTGGAGAGCTTGCTCTGCAGTCATACCCCTTGTGAGTGTACTCCCTCTTTATCATCGATAAACCCAGACTAAACCTTACTTTGCCCTGGGCCATTTACCTAGAAGTGTAATGTGAAGACAATCCTGGCAGTTTAGAGCTCTCCTATGAGTCTTCTATTCATTTAGACTTTAACAAAGGTTAGGCATAATTACTCCTAAATTTGTTGGCTTTCTGACTCAATTCCCTCTGGTTGTTCTTAGAGATCCAAAGTAAGATCTGCACTCTCCTACTTCTTATTGTCTCAAAGCTATTCAAGACTATCTGGTCATCCAAGGCATCTTTCTCTGCCTTAGGATGTCATTCTCTAACATGAACTGTATCTATAGTTAGGTACACATTTTGCCTCATGACCCAGTGAATATGTACCTGAAATGTGTCTGAAACAAGTTTCATAAAATGATACTTGGGTCTAACTCTCTGAGCTACCTATCTTGCTTAATTCTTTGAAATAATTCTATTTAAAAAACTCAACTTCTTTGACATTTGTGATACCTTTTAACAGAGGTGAACATGGCATCTCATTTTCTTGGTCATGAAAGAGAACTCCAAACCTATGTGAAATATACATCAACATGATCTATTCTGTTCTATTGCATTGCATTCCCTTCTCTTCTATTTTTATAAAAATACTGGTTACGACTAATTTAATTGCTTTCATGACTCCTAATGGATTAAAACCTGCAATTAGAAACTAAGACTGTCTTTTCTGTATGTGTGCATATGTAATTATATGTGTGGTCTCTCTTTCTGTGGAGAGGTTTTGACTATCTTATCTTTTAGAATATCTGTATCCCATGGAGCTCCTTTTTATCAGTAATATGTGGAGAGAACAAGCTTAACTTTTTTTCTAGACTGACATATTACGTATCCATTGCAGTTGTAATCTACAGCCTGACCTGGTTAAAGCATTGGTATTATGTTGATCTACATAATAATGAGGCATTTTATAGCCAGTTTCTATGGTTCTGTTGTATATTTATTAATAAGCAGCCATGTACAAATGGCATGATCCCATTGTCTGAGTACAGAAAGGTTGAAATGAGATTGAATATGAAGAATTTAAAATGTTTTTAAATTCTATTTAAAGAATCTATTTAAAATAGATTCTCTAATTTTAAATTTGTAAAAATGCTTTAAAATCATTTCTACTATGATTGTAACTCAATATTATTCTATATCTTTGTTTTGAAGATTTTCTATGAATTTTGAAAGATCTTGGTTGCTAGTTTATAGAAATTCTATTTGCAAAACTGTAGGCTTTGAATGATATTTTATCTGTTAAAATTAATAATACATTGTAGTCATCAATAGTAGAATAAAACAATTACATAACTTTTCACCTATGCATGAATTAAGCATATGGTTTGTTTTTGTTCAGCTTACAGCAATTTATAGTTACTGATAAATGAAACTTCATGTTTCCCAAGTTGTTTGAACCTTATTGTTATTCCTTTGATAGCATAAGTGTTATATACGGAAAGAGTATTGGATTAGCAAACAGGAACCCTGCTCCTGGCCCTGATTTCATCACTAACTCACTATGTGCACCCAGGCAAGCTATTCTCTGATTTACTATGCAGGTGGAAACACTCAAACTAAAGTTGAATACCTAAACTTTATAAGAGTTAGAATAGATTCTCTGAAACAAAAAGAAAACTCCATTAATCAAATGAAACAATATTTTAAACAATAACTATTCTGAGACAGTCTGCAAGGAATCAAATCCTGATCAACATAAACCCCTTGTTAACACTTGTGATCCAAAAATACGATGTATCTATTTAAGCCAATATTTAGCTTTTGATTTGATGTATTAAAAAAAATAAGACTATGCTAAAATACCTGTTCCTTGGTATAATATTTTAAAAAATATAATAAAATGTGCATGAATTTTAGGGAGAATTTAGACTAGTTATAAGAATTTCTTAAATATTTCTGCACTAGGTTTGCAAGGAAGGTTATGGAATATCTTATAAAGATGTGTAAGATATAGAAACTGACTATATAATCTATGAACTCTTTCAAACTCTGGGTTGCTGTATAAATTCTCACAAATAGGTCAAAACATGAAGAAGATGCAAAGTGACCAGCGGCTGGCGTACTCACTCCTCTCCCTCACTCACTTCTTCCTCCTCTCTTTTCACCAGCAGATCATTTCTATTTGTCATATAGCTCAAATTTCAATAGTATATGTGCCTTGACAATAGAGAGTCTTCTATTTCTATCCTTTATGTAAGTGTCTGGTATTAAAAAATGCTCAATAAATATGTGCTGACTCATAAATTAAAGTGGAAAACTACAGTCCTTACCTTTTCATCATGAGGTGGATCCAGGAAAGAGCTAATATTGCAAAGGATAACATGTCCTTCTGTATAAAATTTAAACATTGGAATCTTTAATTAGATATGGTGTTATCTAAATCAATACTATCCGAAAGTTATTTTGATGTAGGCATTTATAATGCTGAATAAATCAGAATCTGAGAAAACAGAAATGAAAGCAGAACTCTCATATTCACATTTATGTATTTATTTAAGATGGAGTCTCACTCTGTAGCCCAGGATAGAGTGCAAAGGCACAATGTCGGCTCACTGCAACCTCTGCCTCCTGGGTTCAAGCAATTCTCCTGCATCAGTGGCCCAAGAAGCTGGGATTGCAGGTACCTGCCACCAGCTATTTTTTTTTTTTTTTTTGTATGTTTAGTAGAGATGGGGTTTCACCATATTGGACAAGCTGGTCTTGAACTCCTGACCTCAGATGATCCACCTGCCTTGGCCACATAAAGGGCTGGGATTACAGGCCTGGGCCTCCATGCCCAGCCCATATTTATTTTTATGTGTAGAAATTGTTTTGTTTCTGTCTTGATAAGTCCTAATGAAGTTGCTTTACCCACTTAGAGTTCTTTTAGAGATCAGGGTAATGGAAATGAATATACCACCAAACAGAGTCCAAACTCTTATAGAAATATTCAACCTACAATTCAAATGATAGTTACAAAAACTACATATCAAAGAGCAACAATGACTACACCTCAACATTTAAACTATTTAAACTGCAGGAAAACAAAGATATAAAAAAGAGTCTTGAAAGATGCCAGACGGGGAAAAAAAAGAACACAAAGATAAGAATGACATCAAACTTCTTATCAGAAGCAATACAAGCAAGAAGAGTAAAATAAAATATTTAATATTTTGAGAGAAAAAACTGATCAGCCTAGAACTCTGTACTTGGCAAAATTAACCTTCAAAAGTGAAGAAATAATGACTTTCTCAAACAATGTCATTCATAGGCCTGCCTTTCAAGACATGTTAAAAGAAGTTCAGAAAGAAGAAAAATGAGGCCAGACATGGTGGCTCACGCCTGTAATCCCAGCACTTTGGGAGGCCAAGGTGGGCGGATCACAAGGTCTGGATATAGAGACCATCCTGGCTAACATGGTGAAACCCCGTCTCTACTAAAAATAGAAAAATTGAGCCAGGCATGGTGAAACGCGCCTGTAGTTCCAGCTACTCAGGAGGCTGAGGCTTGAACCCAGAAGGCGGAGGTTGCTGCTGTGAGCCGAGATTGCATCGCTGCACTCCAGCCTGGGTGACAGAGCAAGACTCTGTCTCAAAAAAATAAAATAAATAAAATAAAAAAAAATAAAAGAAAAAGAAAAAAAGAAAGAAAGAAGAAAAATGATATAGTTTAAAAAAATAATAATAACTCAGATCTACCTAAAGAAAGTAAGAACATTAGGCAAGGAATAAATGAAGATAAAATAAAAACTTTTATTTTTGTTAATCTTAATTGATCTACCAGATAATAGTTTGTAAAAAAATAATGATAGCAACAACATATTTGATAATTATAACTCATAAATACTTGAATAATAGTAACTATACAGGAGATAAAAGAGAGACATTAGGGACACTTTGGTACAAAGAGATACAAAGTGGCATAATGTGATTTGAAAACAGGCACAGGCTAATTGTGAATATATATTATAAACTCCAGGACAACCACTAAAAAACACTTAAAAGGAAGGGTAATTAATATGCTAAGAAAGGAGAGAAAATAGATTCACACCAAATGCTCAATTAAAACCACAAAAGGCAGAAAAAGAGTGGAAGACAAAAACAGGAATAAAAAGCAAGGGCAACAAATTAAGAATAATAACAAATATGGTAGATACTAATTCAAGTATCAAGTCAATAATCAATTACTTTAGATGCCAACAATCTAAATACACCAATTAAAACAAAGAGATTGTCCGAGTGAATTTGAAAACATGACCCCACCAAATGTTGCATATAAAAAAACCTACTTTAAATATAGATACATACAGATTAGAAGCAAAGGAATAGAAAAAGATATACCACACCAACACTAATCAAAAGAAAGCAAGTGTAGCTGTATTAGTTTCAGACAGAGCAGACTTCAGAGTGATAAAACTTATCGGGGCTAAACAGAGGACGTTACCTAGTGATAAAAAGGTCAATTCTCCAAGATTTGACCATCCTTAATATGTATTGCCCTAATAACAGAGTCTCAAAATATTTACGGGACAACAGGTTAAAATAGATGGATCCATTATTATAGTTGGAGACTTCAACACCCTTCTATCAAGAATGGGTAGACCAAGCAGGCAGAAAGTCATTAAAGATAAAGTTGAAATCAACAGCACCATCAATAAACTGAATATAATTGACATCTGTAGATTACTTCATACAACAACAGCAGAACACACATTCTTCTGAAGATCATGTAGACATTCCCCAAGACAGACCATGTTCTGGTCCACAGAACACACCTGAACAAATGTAAAAGAACAGACATCATACAATGTATGTTTTCCCATCACAATGGAATTAAAGTAGAAACCAGTAACAGAAAGACAACTGGAAAATCCCAAACTAATTGAAGATCATGTAGAATATTTTTAAATTCTTTGGGTCAAAGAATAAATCTCAAGGGAAATTTGAAAGTATTTTGAATTAAATAAAGGTGAGGCCAGGCATGGTGGCCCATGCCTGTAATTTCAGCACTTTGGGAGGCTGAGGTGGGTGGATCACCTGAAGTCAGGGGTTTGAAACCAGACTGGCCACCATGGTGAAACTCTGTCTCTACTAAAAATACAAAAATGAGTTGGCTGTGATGGCAGGTGCCTGTAATCCCAGCTACTCGGGAGGCTGAGGTGGGAGAATCACTTGAACCTGGGAGGTGGAGGTTGCAGTAAGTGGAGATAGTACCACTGCACTCCAGTCTGGGCGATAACTACGAGACTTTGTCTTAATTGAAAAAACAAAAAAAACAGTGAAATTACAACTTATCAAAATTTGTGGTATGCAGTGGTAGTATTGCTTACATGGAAATTCATATCATTCAATGCATATATTAGAAAGGAAGAAAGATCTAAAGTCAACAATCTAAGCTTCTACTTTAGGAAAATAGAAAAAGAAGACCTGTCTCTACAGAAAAAAAGGTGGCACAAACCTATAGTCTCAGCTACTCAGGAGGCTGAGGTGGAAGGATCACTTGTACCCAGGAGCTGGAGGTTACAGCAAGCTCTGAGTCATCACTGCACTCCAGCCTGGGCCACAGAATCAGACCTTGTCTCTTTCTCTCTCTATTTTTTTTTTTTTTAAAGGCAACAACTAATGATGTAATGATGCCTGAGGATGTGAGGATGTCTGATTTAATCTAGTGAATAGATAGCAGCCCTCAAAGAAGTTCTCTTAACATTTACTGAGGCATAGAAAAAAGCTCAACAAGGCCGGGCACGGTGGCTCAAGCCTGTAATCCCAGCACTGTGGGAGGCCGAGGCGGGTGGATCACGAGGTCAAGAGATCGAGACCATCCTTGTCAACATGGTGAAACCCCGTCTCTACTAAAAATACAAAAAATTAGCTGGGCATGGTGGCGCGTGCCTGTAATCTCAGCGACTCAGGAGGCTGGGGCAGGAGAATTGCCTGAA
>NW_016107390.1:5690865-5695379 GCF_001604975.1 Cebus imitator
AAAAGAAAAAAGAAAAAAGCTCAACAGCAGAATCTAGGAGAGGTCCACTTCAGTTATAATGTAGTTGAGGCTAGACTGTATCCCAAACCCACTCTATTTTTCTGGATCACAAGCAAAAACCACAAATTTCAGGACGGGGATAGGCTGTGTGATAGTAAAGTATTCTATGCAGAGGCAAAGACAGGTGCATACTGGAAATTCTATAGATAGTTTTAAATTTTAGTTCTCTATATTTATCACATAGTAGACAAAGTTAATGCAAGAATAATCAGGGTATTTTTAGAAAGGAACAAAATTTGACCTGGTTTTCTCTACAAGTTTTCTGTAAAAATAATTAGTTTCTATATAAATTGTACAGATTGACAGATAAGTGAAAATCAAAAGTATAAGAATACCAGAATGTAAAAAGATTGATAGTAAGCCCTCACCCCTCAAAAGAAAACCTTTTAGGAAAAACAAGAATAACCTTAAATAAATGTAACTTTATAATACTATATACAAATATAGACAATTATTTTCAATAAGGTCCAGAGGACTCAATTAACTGTACAAAATGGTTTGTTTTAATTTTTTTTATAAAATAAATGTTGAGGCTCGGCACGGTGGCTCACACCTATAATCCCAGCACTTTGGGAGGCTGAGGTGGACGATCACTTAAGGTCAGGAGTACAAGACCAGCCTAGCCAATATGGCCAAAAACTGTCTCCACTAAAAATACAAAAATTAGTTAGGTGTGGTGGTGCATGCCTGTAATCCCAGCTACGTGGGAGGCTGAGGCAGGAGAATCTCTTGAATCTAGGAGGTGGAGGTTACAGTGAGCTGGGATCGCAGCACTGCACTCTAGCCTGAGTGACAGAGCAAGACTCTGTCTCAAAGAAAAAAAAAAATTAAATTTTGAAATGAGAAAAACGTTTTAAAAGAGAATATGAAAACTTAAGTATGAAAACTAAATTTGAAATTAAGCATTTAAGCAGTTCTAATCTGGATGCAAATCTCATAATTGCATTAGCAAAAGAACAGTAAGCAAAGGGGTAGATATGGAGAGAAGAGAAAGTGAAAGGGGGCTAAGCTTTCTGTTTTCACTGAAAATGTACTGTTTCATTCTAATTCTAACCAATTAATTAATTGTTTAGAAAAACTTGAAGATAAACACTAGTAAAATTAAAAAACTTTTTACACATGCATGTGCATTCACATACACACATAATCTTTCAAAGTATAGGAGAGACAAAAACAAGAAAATTTAGGATTAATTCAAATGACAGAAGAGAAGCATAAAGGAAGAATGAAAAAAAGAATTGTATTGGATGAAAGAAATAAGACCAACCATATTAATTATAACAAATATAAAAAATAAAGTCCCCTATTGAGAGAAAATCATTCATTTTCTCTCTAATTTATGGCACAACTTCCTTTAATAATTAAGATTAATGCAACATACACTTTCAATGTTAAAAATTAAAACTTTATATTCTTTCCAAAAAAGTAGGTACACAGATGGTAGTCACATACCCATTTTAAAGACAGAAGGACAATGCCTTGCTGTAAGTGAAGAGCTAGGAATGAAACAGGTTCTCCTCACACTCATTTATTCTGTTTATTCAGCAGGCTATTCAGAACACTTTCTCAGGCTTGAGCATACCTCTTAGTCTTTCTTTTGTCTCAATATATACCATGTATTTTTCCTAAAGCCATTTTGATATCATGTAAGTTATTAAGATGACTGTGTCTGAATATACAAGAGTAACGACTCACCCATGTTTCCAGCCAGTAGTATCCTGGCACATGAATCAGCATACAGTGATGTCAGAGAAATGGCAGAATGTTTTGTGAAAGGCAGCATATCTTTCAGTAGTCTTCCCTAAATAAAGTATAATGCAAATAAAACTTTTTTCTATACTAATACATCTTATAAAATCTTAATAATGAAATTGATTTTCTCCGTAAATAATACATCTCAAGAATCATCTTTTATTACTGAACCACGATTCCCCTCTTTGTAATGAAAATAATTCAAAACTATCCATAGGGGCTTATTTCCTCAAAATTAAGTATTCTAAAGGTATGGAGAACTATTAATTAGAAGCATCTAGACTCTGAGTATTATAGACTGTCTCTATATTTGGGGTTGTTTTTGCATATCTCATGACACTTTTCATGCAGTTCCTCAGACTTTCTTATTTTCTTTTTTAAAATTTAACTCGAACAGGCATTGACATATTTTCTTTTTAAACAAACATTCTTTTCAGAAGTAAGCTACACTTTTAAGTGTGTCAGTTGTTTTAAACAGGAATATATGCCTTTTCAGAAACATTTATTTTTTAATATTGATGCAAGATAAAGAATTGTAAGATAATTAAATTCAAACAGGTTGCTTTTCAGTGCCCACTATAAGCCAGCATTGGGAAGGACTTTCACACGTATTACCTTGTTTAGAGAATAAACATCAACATCTAAGCTTGTGCAGAGTTTGAATCTGCTACTCATTTTGTTAGACTGCTTGGACATCATCTCTTCCCTTCCTATTTCTTTTACTCTTTCATTTCCATGTTAGAAAAAAAAAGGTATTGTTCTAATACCGAGATCATCTCAAGGAAAGTTATTGTTAGAATACTTTGTATTTTCAAACCAGGGTTGCTTTTTTACACAAATAAGCTAGGATCTACTGGTAGACTTAGAATTATATCTGGCAGAAAGCCATGAGGTTCTGCGTTGTTGGATCCCATTATCTGCCACACGAACTGCTGTGTTTTCTGAGTTTCTCTGTAGGAAGGAGCCTTACCACAAGCGGGGCCACCTCCTCTGCTTTTCTGAGGATTTCATTTTCATCATCCTAAGGCTACTCAAGATCCTTCCTTTCATCATCTTCTGTCCTCTTAATTCCACCCTAAATCGTTTTAAACCTTCTGGTAAATGAAAGTTATATTTTTCTTTGCGAGATGTTGAAGGACACTCAATACGATGCAATACCTTCTTTCAACTGTTTGGTAAACTAGCAATTTATTGTATACTCAACACTTCAGTGTTCTTATACTCTTTCACTATAATACACAATTAATATCTTTTAATATTATTTAAATATTCAATAAGACATTTAGTGGCATGTATTCATAACTCAATTTAAAAGAAAGATTTGAATATTTTGAAAGCATGAACCCATCAAAACTAATGCCCTTGGTGGGCATGGTGGCTCACGCCTGTAATCCCAGCACATTGGGAGCCCAAGAAGGGCAGATCACAAGGTCAGGAGTTTGAGACAAGCGTGGTCAATATGGTGAAACCTTGTCTCTACTAAAAATATAAAAATTAGCCAGGTGTGGTGGTGTGTGCCTGTAGTCCCAGCTACTCGGGAGGCTGAGGCAGAAGAATTGCTTGAACCCAGGAGGCAGAGGTTTCAGTGAGCCGAGATGGCACCACTGGACTCCAGCCTGGTGACAGAGTGAGACTCTGTCTCAAAAAACACACACACAAAGAAACAACAACAAAAACAACAACAAAAAACTAATGCCCTCTTCCCCCCAAATAAAAGAATTATAAGTAGGCTCAATAGATTTTTCTAGTAAATCTTCATGCCGGATTCACCATTACTGCTTCTATTAGGGACATAAGGGATGAGACTGAAGCAGTGTGTCAAAGGTGAAGATTTTCCCAGAAATTCCTACCTGTGAGGCTTGCCTGACCAATTAACATTCTTCTCTCAATATGGGTATCTATCTGTATGCAGGTATCTATCTGTATGCAGATATATATATCCCAATATGGGTATCTATCTGTAATGTTTTTGATAGAAAAGTAGAAGAGCTTCCAAAAAGAGAGAGATTTGAAATAGCTAAGTTAGCAGTTTTGATGATTTGATCTTCTGAGTTACAAAACTCTTCTCTAGTAAAGTTTGGGCAGCATTATCAATACACAGGCTGCAAAATCAGCAATTTGGCTAGAAAGCCGAGAAAATATTAGAATTGGATGCCATATGGAAGAACGCTAAGATTCACTTAATGACTCTTTTTATCTTTCCCATTCTTTCCTATTCCCAGACTTGCTGGGCTCCATTACTTCCATAGTCCACAAGCGGAGGTGTCCGTCCTCATGAGCAGTGACAAGGATAGGTGGTGGGGATTCTGGAGAATTGGCACTTCCAGGATGTTTTTTGTCCACTGACTGTTGCTCTCCTGCCACGACATCTGTTCGTTCACCTATTGGAGAAATTAATGAACTATCATGAGGCCAGACACAGTGGCTCACACTTATAATCCCAACAGTTTGGGAGGCTGAGGTGATGGATCACTTGAGGTCAGGAGTTCGAGAGCAGCCTGGCCAACATGGTGAAACCCCATCTCTACTAAAAATACAAAAATTAGCCGGGAGTGGTGGTGCACACCTGTAATCCCAGCTATTTAGGAGGCTAAGGCAGGAGAATCGCTTGAACCTGTGAGGTGGAGGTTGCTGTGAGCCGAGATGGCATCACTGCACTCCAGCCTGGGGGACAGAGCCAAGACTCTGTCTAAAAAAAAAAA
>NW_016107390.1:5695507-5739978 GCF_001604975.1 Cebus imitator
AACTTTAGTCAGGACAAAGGACAAAAAAAAAAAGCATTAACAAATGGAATCCTGAATCACTGAAAAAATATAAAAAGCTTATTTTGATCATATTGTAAAAGCTTCCATACTACACATAACAGCTCAGACAAGGTATTTATTCATGAATCTTACACATACAGAAAGGTATATAAATTCAGTATAAGTTTTAGAAAAATGGGATGGAGACCAAGAAGTTCAGTCATGTTTTGGATTCTTAAAGCCTATAGTTAGTATTTAAAAAGGTATCATCATAATGAAAATTCTGCCTTTTAGACTACTGAATCCTAGAGCACCTCAACGTTTGGTTACAAAAAGAATATGTGTGTGTGTGTGTGTGTGTGTGTGTGTGTATGTGTTTGTGTGTATTATATATACATATATAATGAATGTATATAGGAGCATATACAATGAATTCATATATTAAGAAATATATATTCATCAAGAATATTCTATCATCTAAATGCCCTATTGCAAAGAAGTTACTTTATTATAAAGCAGACATGTGATTTCATACTGACCTTTAACCTCACTGTCATGTATGCTCTGCTTGCTTCCCTGAATTAGGGGAGAAAAGGAGAAAATACTTCTATGACATTGTAAGAAAACGAGATATACTGGGAGAATAAATTCTTCAGATAGTTGAATTTTTATTTCTAAGCATTCCTTTTTAAATTATACTTAAATTTGTTTTTTCTTTATGAAAAAATGTATTGCAGAGATTTTCATGTCCAGAAATAGACAATTCATAACACAACATTCTTCTGGTGGTTGAGGTACAGCATAATAAAGAAAGTAATTAAAAATGCCTGATGCATGCTCAGTTCTTGGTTTATATTAGCTCTAATTGTATTCACAACCATGCAACTTAGTCTTCATCATTTCCTTTTTACTGAAACAGAAACAGAAACTCAGATTAAATGACACCTCTAAAGGTAATCAGATAATAAATGAAGGACTTGGATTCAAATACAAGTCTCTCTGGCTTTTGCTTTCATGTAAGTTTATTCTTTCCACTATGCTGCTGATTTAAAAATAATTTTTGCAGTGATAACTTTTCTTCAAACAAAATTCTAACGAGAAATATAAAGCATAAAAATATATAAAATTGGAACTGAGAACATAGTTTGAAAACCACTGCATTACATTACATGTTGTAATGTAGTTATATTACCTGCTGTCTCTTCTCCCTGTGACATATGTATAGTACTTAACTTTTTAGCGAAATAGTCTAAAATTACTTCATTACTTTGTAAGTATAAAAATAACTTGCATAATTTACTTTATTTGTGATTGTATATTGATTATTCACAGATGTGAAAGTTTGAAAAATACATAAAAATTGAAAAACATATAAAATTGAAAAAAAACTAGACATCGAATTTTTTGCAAAACAAAGAGTTTTTACGTATACACACAGAATTTTTCCACTGTTACCTTTATCAAAGGAGGGGATCAAATGCTCAATATCACTATTTTTTTAACCAACCTTGAGAATGACAGGAAGACAGATGACTCTCTCTGTGTCTTGCTTACCTTACTACTCTGTGGCCCTTTGCTGGACTCACACTGGGATGAAGAACATATGGAATCCTGACTTGGTCTCCTGTAAGGGGAGGAGGGAAACCCAAAGATAAAAGGTGAAGTATGGTATCCTACCATACTCAAAGGGTGTGCTTCTCTGCTTTAATTTCAGCTGATTGCTTCTTTCATCATCTGTGGATACTGAGCCACTCACTTAGGAAACAAATCATACCTTATATTTTGTGTAATAAATGTTGACCACTATAATATTGGTGGAGACTGCTGGGGAGTCTCCACCTTCCCCAAAAAGTATGGCCAAGTAAGCATTTTCTATCTCTGCTACTGTGATAAAGGGTGCAAATGAGGTTTGTTGCTCCCTGGTTCAGGAAATAAAAGTCTGGCCTATCTTACTGCTAAGGCTAGATTCAGTCCCAGAGACTCTTACATCGAAATGGTAGGGGGTGAGGTGGCAGTGGGGGACCCTACAAGCCTGTATAACTTCCGGCTCTACAGTGTCTGGTTCTAACTGGATCCTTGTCTGCGGCACTCCACTGAAATGGGCTGAAAAGTGGCTTAAGACGCAGGTGCAGATGTCTACAGAATAAGTCCTCAAAATATTCTCAGAACGATTTCGATGGAATTTCATGCCAAGGGGTAGGGAAGGTGTTACGTTCTGGCTTACCGCTGGGTGACCCAAAACCAGCACAGGCGCTTTTCATTTCTCTTCAAAGTTATATGTGGTATTGTCTATTGCCTGCAAACCAGAGCTCTTAAGCAAATATAAATAGGAAAAACACTTTTTCTTAAATCCTCTGCTCTCTCAGAAACGGATGACAACTGCTCAGTTACAGTGAATGGTGAATGGAACCTCCTGCCATATGACCTTCTGTACTTGCCTTGCAAGTCCTTCCTTCTGCTTCACACCAGTGTTAGATTTTGGGAAAAACTATGGCCAAGTGAGCATTTTCTGTCTCTGCTACTGAGATAATGGTGCTGAGAGACGGCCACGGTAAGGGGACCATACAGCACTTTAAATCCCTGAGGAGAACCTCACCTCCAAAATGACAGTAATGGAAAGAAAGCTGAAGCCACCTGTCGACCCAACTGATGCCTCTTTTTCGTTGTCCCTTTCTTAACATTGGGATGAAGTAAACTCTTTCTATTGCTTTTAATGGCAAAAACCACCGTTAATTTTGCACCAACCTAATGTATCGGCCACCTAAGTCCCAGACAGTATTACTGGTTCAGTAAGTACCGAGTTACCTTGCACATTCAGGGGTACGAAAGAGGAACAGTATGTCATTAATTTTAAAGCGCTTGGGATCCAAGTCAGGGTTTACAGTGAAACAATCTTCAGGTCGGTACCTGGAAATAAGTATACGTTTACAAGATATAAATTCACAAATTATGGAACTTACAGTACTAAGATTGTATATTCCCTGCAGAGCTAATCAAGTCCTCAAATGCTGATATTATTGAATATGAAAATAAAAGGCAAGGGGGTAGAGTTTGAACACAACTTTTTTAACAAGGTTCTGTACAAGAACATGATTGTCAGTGGCTTAAAAGTGGTTAAAAGTCTTTTAGTTCAACTAACTGGTCTAGTCTTCCTACCTGTAGATCAGAGAGTAGGCTTATACAAAATCCAGTGGATAAAACTCTATTTTATTTTACTTTTAGACATGGGGGCCCACTGTGTTGTCCAGACTGGTCTTGAACTCCTGGCTCAAGTGATCCTCCTGCCTTGGCCTCCCAAAGTGCTGGGATTACTGATGGGAGCCACCATACCTGGCCGGTTTTATACCAGTGTAAATAATAGAGTTCTAATCTTTAAATAAGTGGAGTAATTAATTTTAATAAAATATCATTTTTACCCTTAAAAGAGCTTATAATGGACTGGAGGAGAACAGGCAGTGCAGTGAAGACACTGATCTCGCTGCTCCAGTCTCCTGTTGACCCAGATTCCAAGGTCAACATTGACCTTTCTAGGGCTTTCCTAGAAACAGGGCAATAGTCCCTGAATGCCTGCACTGACACATCATGCTTGGCTCTTAAAGCTGCACTTAAAATTCATTATAGCAAATAGAACTTACAGCAAAATTCCCCATTTTCTTTAGTGGAAATTGCTTCTGTGAGTGATGAAGGGGCCTACCTGGAAAGTGAACCCGAGCTCAAGGGAGAAGCCTACGAGCTTGACGACTTGTTGAGCTCAAATTTTTTAGAGATTTCTGCTGTGCAGATGAGCTGAGTCGTGAAGCGAATTATTAACTAGCAAGAATAATATTAAGTCTGGGATCAAAAAAGCCTGAGGCTTAGAGCAGGAAGAGAAGAGTTATTTCTTCTGACTGGTGAAGGGGTCTTAGCAAAATCTGAGGTAGACAAAGAGATGGGATCTACTGCAAATATCGAAACCATTTTCAGTTTTTAGAACCTTTAAAGCTGGGCCTAAATTACCTTCCACAGCTCTGTGCTAAATCACACATTTTGCAAAACACTATACTGATTCTAAATCAATTGTCTCATATAATTATCTGCCTACAGGAAAGGGACACTTGTGTGCCCCACTACACTTGGTTGTTTTTCCTGATTGGATGTTGGATTCCTGTGCATCCCTTCAAGGCTCTTTAACAAGGAGGATCTTCACCTTTAAAGTGGGATCATCATTGCGGGTGTTGCCCCCCTCTTTAGGCCGTGGCATCAAGATTATGGTCTTTTTAGTCTGTCTGCTTTCCCTTCTTAGGCAGGAGTCATACACAAGCTGACACGGTGTGAAAAGTAGCAAGAAGGTGAGGAAGTGGCAGTGCAGACAGCTGTAGGTACCAAATGCCAAGTATACACTCTGTGAGGAAAACCTGGGGGCATGGACTGCAGTGAAGGCATAAAAGGAGGGCAGGAAATCCAGGGGCAGGATCCGGGAGCATATGGAGAGAGGTGCAGAAAGAGGGGTCTGCAGAAACAGCTGTTTCAATTAAAGGTTCAAAGAGAAGAAATCCATAGTCCAAACAAGAAACGATTATTTCCTCTCAAAAACTGGCTAAAAGGAATGACTCAGACTTGGATGGGAAGGGAGCAGGCAGACCAGCCATATGTTAAGTACTCTAAATAGAGAGGGAGACATTCCTCTTCTTTTCTCTTGCCCTTTCCAATTCTCCTTTCCCTCCTCTTTTATACCTCTTCTCTTCCCTCAAATGCTTAAACTTGATTTTCTTTTCATTCATTGTTAAGGTTCTTGGCCATCTTGTATCTGCAAGTAAAATTTTACAAATCCCCTTGCCATAGGGTGGCCACGCATAGCCCTTGCATGCATTCCAATTACACAGCTGGGGAGAACTTATTTACAATCCATCCAAGCACATCATTCAATGCTACTTTAGTTCCTTTGAAACAAATGGAAAAAACATTTAGAGGTGGATGGTACGGGGAGGGTAAGATTTTGTCCATAGTCTAGAGTAAATCTAATTGGTTGAGAGGAATCATTGCATCTACCACATCAGCCCCTGGTATCCCCAACCTGTAATAAATCAGATGTGTTGAGGTGGTGAATGAGAAGGACAGGCCATCAAGGACTCTTCTCACCATTTGCCTTGGTGACTGAGCAGATGATGGTGGCTCTGGGAATACAGGAAGGGGAGAGGTGTGGGAGCAGGGAGTAGGTTGGAAAGATGTTTTAGGCACGTGGGGCTTTGAGTGTCTTGGTAGCAATCCAGATGAAAATTGCCAGTAGGCAACTGGTTATGTGTGTTTGAAGTTCTGGAGAGATTAGTGTTTGAAGTTATTACATATTTTAATTAGTTGTCGAGGTCATCAATTTGGGCAAGATCACACATGAAAAGCATATACTACGTGAGAATAGTAAAGATCAAAGCTCTCAGCAATACAGATGCTTACAGTTCAACTAACACCAATTTAGACACTTAGAACATATTCTGTTCATGACTACAACCTCCAGGAAAGCCTGCCTTGAGTGTTATCACCATTTTTATTTACTGCTTTTTTCTTCCCTGAGGTTTTTTTGGGGTTTTTTTTGATACTGAGTTTCACTCACCCTGTCACCCAAGCTGTAGTGCAGTGGCGTGATGTCAGCTCACTGCAACCTCCACTTCTCAGGTTTCTGCAATTTTCATGCCTCACCCTCCCCACTAGCTGGGATTACAGGCATGTGCCACCACACCTGACTACTTTTTGTACTTTTAGTAGAGACATGGTTTCACCATGTTGGCCAGGATGGTCTCGAACTCCTGGCCTTATGTGATGCTCCCGCCTCAGCCTCCCAAAGTGCTGGGCTCACAGACCTGAACCACTGCACCCAGCCCTCCCTCGAGTGTTGCATGTTACTTGGCTCTTCTGCATTACAGCTTTTACATTGTTTAAAGAAAATTCACGACTTACACTTTTTTGACAGTAGACGTTACAAAATTCCACAAGATGATCATACCACTTAAGGTTCCCGCTGCTATCAAATTATATCCTTCTACTTGTAGTGAATCAATGCAGTTCACTTGTAATAAATTAATGGCAGGTTTCTGAAGAACGAAGGAAACAGAACATCATGAATACAGTATTCATGATTCACGGTACAAATGTCATGTGTACACTTCGTAATTGTCGTTAACTTAAAACAAAATGCCTTATTATATCTATTTTTAATCCCAGAGCATGAAATTTAGTAAAATCTAATTTTTCTTGCACTAAAATTTTTTAACTGGCAGAATTTATTAAAACAACAAAAACATCCTCTTCGTTTTTGCTGGCTTCTTTTTCTCAGCCTTATTTATTCTTCCCCACCACCTATTAGATTAACTTCCCGTCTTTCTCTTCCCTTCAAACTTTTTGAAAGAATATTTGTCGTTTCCCACTTACCAACTTTTCTTTCACTCAGCAATTTTCATTGGCTGCTGCTCCTAACACTCTGTGATAGCTTTTCCTATTTATCATTAAGGCACGTTTCAACTATCTTGCCTCAAATATTTGTTGGACATCTACTATGTTAGATTCTTGGAATACAAAGTCAAGTAGGACATCTGTGATCTGGAGAAACTAATAATACTTTAAAGTACTCAGATAAAGTGTTGATTAGGGTGCAGTGTGAAAGGGCTGTATCAGAGGGAGGCACACAGAAGACTTGAGGGCATGGAAGAGTGACATTTAAATAAGAAAAGAGGTTTATTACCACTGTTAATTACCACTCTCAGTTGCTCTCCCCTTTTTGAAATTTTTTACTCTCCTGATGTCCTTGACATCTGGCTTTGCTGTGTCTCTGTGACTTTTCTTTTTGTTTCCTACTTGGTACCCTCTTGCTCTGCCAGCCTTTTAAATATTAATATTCGTGGGGTTTATCTCAACTTCATTTGCTGTTTTTCTTTTTTTTCAAGTCTTTCTGAGGAATCTCAGATTATGTTTCAAATACCATCTCAATGGTCATGATCTAATTATCTAGTCCAGACCCCTCCCGCAAGCTTCAGGCTTATATATTTAATTACTTAGACATTTTACAGGTATCTCAATGGTAGTAATATCTTATCACTTTCCTTAAGCATGTTTCTTCACTCAGTACTTTTTCTTCTGAGACTGATTTCACTCTGTCGCCCAGACTAGATAGAGTACGGTAGAATGATCACAGCTCACTGTAGCGTCAACATCCTGGGCTCAAGTGATCCTCCCACCTTGGGCCCTGGAGTACATGGGACCACAGGTGGGTGCCACCATGCCCGGTTAATGTTTGCTTTTTGTAGAGACAAGGCTTCACTGTGTTGCCAGGGTGGTCTCGAACTCCTGAGCTCAAGTCATCCTCCTGCCTCAGCCTCCCAAAGTGCTGGGACTATTGGCATCAGCATGGTGCCCAGGCCCTCTTCTTTACTTCATTGGTTAGCACTGTTTTCCAATTCATCATTCAAGTTCGAAATCCTGGAGTTGTCCTTCTTTCCTTCCAGTATCCTCCTCTCCCAACTGCATGGTATCAATTGCTGCTTTTACTGCCTAGATATTTTCTGAAACCAAAACCTTTTCTTCTGCACCATCTCCATTGTCATCACCTTACATCTTTTATTATTTCTTAATTGTAAATTTGTTTAGAGACAGAATCTTGATCTGTCACTCAAGCTGGTCTGCAGTGGTACAATCGTAGCTCACTACAATCTTGAACTCCTGGGCTCAGGCAGTCCTCCCACCTTAGCCTCCCCAGTAGCTGTGACTAAAGGTGCACTGCACCACACCCAACTAATTTTCTTTAATTAAAATTTTTTTTTTGTAGAGACAGGGTCTATGTTGCCCAGGCTGGTCTCGAACTTTTGGCCTCAGGTGATCCTCCCACCTTGGCCTCCCACAGTGCTGAGATTACAGGTGTGAGCCACTAAATCTGGCCATCCTTAAATCTTTTAACTAAAACAGTAAGTAGCTTGTTGCCTGAATCTTCTGCCTCTAGTCTTGTCCCTTTCAAATATGTCATCCAAGCAGCATCAAAGATGAGCTGCCCACAACACAAACCTGATAGTTTCATTTCTAATTTAAAAGCCCTTCAGTGGCCTTCCATTTGTTACAGGACACTCAAGCTCCTTATTCTTCTAAGCATGGTCTGGTTCCTACCTATTTATATGTCTTCATTTTTTACTACTCCTGGTATTACTGCAGCCACACTGAGATACTTGCAGTTATCCTTCACAAACCATGCAATATTCTACCTCCATGATTCTGTTCGCATTACCTGCTCCAGTTGACATTCACAGTCTTTTCATTACCCTCTGGAAACTGCCTATCTGAGCCAAGCTAACTCCTTTAGCTATAATTCAGCAATTACCCTCTTCAAAAACCTCCCCCTCTCCCTAGCCCTCTAGGATCTCTGCTGTACTTTTATAGTGCAGATACTATACCTCATTAATCCTGACATTCCCAGTACTAAGAACAGTGCATGATACATGGCAGGTATTCAATAAAAGTGCTTCCTAAATAAAAGAGTTTTAGGGAGAGGATTTCCATGCACAATTCAATTTTTTTCCTAAGTGACTTTTGCAAACTCTTTTTGAGTCTCACTCTGTCGCCCAGGCTGGAGTGCAGTGGTACATCTTGGCTCACTGCAACCTCTGCCTTCCGGGTTCAAGCGATTCTCATGCCTCAGCCTCCGCAGTAGCTAGGATTACAGGCGTGCGCCACCGCACCCAGCTAACTTTTGTATTTTTAGTAGAGGTGGGGTTTTACTATGCCTATCAGGCTGGTCTCAAACTCCCGACCTCAAGTGATCCTCCCACCTCTGCCTCCCAAAGTGCTGGGATTACAGGCATGAGTCTCCATACCCGGCTGACTTTTTGCAAACTTTCAATCTATAATTTTAAAGTTTGTTGCAAAAAGGAAGTGCTATAATGATAATTATGTTAACTACAAAACATAAGTGTTCAAAATCGGAGATAATTTACATTTACATTAAAAGCCTAAAAGGCACTTTATTGTGCTTCAATAGTTTATTTTACAATTTATTGCAATAATTTTTCTCTTGTTTTTAGGCAATCATTTTTTATTACCCATGCAATTATTTGCTAACTGCTTGGCTCTGACTCACTATGCAGTTATCTTTCTGTTTTTATTAGCTATAAATAAGATGTCATATACCAAATACATATCATTGAACCTAGTGTTTCCAATGGCATATAGAATTGGAAAGGGAAGTAGGCTAGAATTATTCTATGAGGAGATGCATTTTGTTCTGCTTTTTGTGCACATTACCTGATAACATTATTATGACATAGTCACTGTACATATTGATTTCCAAGGGCATTTACCTAAGAATAAAATCTGCTTATTTAAACTAGCAGTGAATGAGATTCACATTGCAGGTTCAAACTGACATTTGTTTCAATATAAGGAAAACTAATACAGTATCTCTCCATTCTACGATAAAATAATAGTTTCCAAATTCCAGAAAAAAACAGCTATCTTATTCTTTTATCTTATTTTTTGCAAGGTGGTTTTATGGTTAATAATGATAAAAAAGGAAATAAATTATATTATGGTTGTTTTGCTAATGTCAGAGAGAAAAAAACTTAACACCCTCTTAAATTTCTTCTGCTATAACTTGCAATTTTCTCACATTCTTTAGCGTCTGACCACTTATCTCTTTATTATTATTTTTTTTAATTTTATTATTATTGTTTTAGAGACAGGGTCTCGCTATGTTGCCCAGGCTGGAGTGCAGTGGCTATTCACAGGCGTGATCCCACTACTAATCAGCACGGGAGTTTTGACCTGCTCTGTTTCCGACTTGGGCTGGCTCACTCCTCCTTAGGCAACCTGGTGGTGCCCTGCTCCCAGGAGATCACCATATTGATGCTGAACTTAGTGCGGACACCCGATCGGCATAGCACACTACAGCCCAGAACTCCTGGGCTCAAGCGATCCTCCCACCTCAGCCTCCAGAGTAGCTGGGACTACAGGCAGGTGCCACTGTGCCTGGCCACTTATCTCTTTAGAAGCTGAAAAGTACAAGTGGTTTGAGCTAATATTAGAGTAAATCAATAAAGTTAATAAAGATTCTCATTAAAAAAATTGGTTTAAATTTTTGTAGGAACAAAAAGGTACAGCTTTCTTATTTTCTATTCTTCAGCCTCACACATTTGCCCCAAAGACTTCATCCCTCAGACATGCACAGATGCGCCTGCCGTGTTGAGGAGGTGTAAGCATATCACAAAAATAGCTTTCTGAAGAGATTTTAAATTAAGTTGTTAAATCCAACATATACAGCTACTTAGGGAAAAAAAAAAGATTTCTTTCAAAATATTACTGTTCATTGACAATGCACCCAGGAGCTCTGATGGAGATGTACAAGATGGACATGGTTTTCATGCCGGTGGATACAACAGTCCTTCCGCAGTCCATGGATCAAGGGGCAATTTTGACTTTGAAGTCTAATATTTAAAAAACACATTTTGTAAGGCTACAGCTGCCATAGATAGTGATTCCTATGATGAATCTGGTCGGTCAAAGTAAATTGAAAACTTTCTGGAAAGAACTCACCATTCTAGATGCCATTAAGAACACTTGTGATTCATGGGAGGAGGTCAAAAGAGCAATGTGAACAGGAATTTGGAATAAGAGGATTCTAACCCTTAAAGATACTTGGAAGGGCTCAAGACTTCAGTGGAGGAAGTAACTGCAGATGTGGTAGAAATAGCAAGAGAACTAGAGTTAGAAGCAAAGCCTAGCTTGCTGCAACCTCATGATCAAACTTGAATGGATGAGGAATTGCTTCTTACGGATGAGCAAAGAAGGTGGTTTCTTGAGATGGAATACGCTCCTGGTGAAGATGCTGTGAACACTGCTGAAATGACAGCAAAGGTTACCTAAAAGGTTACCTAAACTTAGATGATTGGGGAGAGGCAGGATTTAAGAGAATTGATACCAATTTAGAAAGACATTTTACTGTGGGTAAAATGCTATCAAACAGCATCACATGCTACAGAGAAATCTTTCATGAAAGGAAAAGGCAATCCATGTGGCACATTTCATGGCTGTCTTATTTTTAAAAATTGCCACAGTCACCCCAGCCTTCAGCAACCACCTCCCTGATCAGTCAGTGGCTATCGACTTTGAGTCAAGACCCTCCACCAGCAAAAAATTAGGACTTCCTGAAGGCTTAGATGATCATTAGCAATTTTTAGCAATAAAGTATTTTAAAGTATATACATTTTTTAGGCATAACACTATTGCATACATAATAGACTACAGTACAGTGTAAATATAACTTTTTTTTTTGAGACAGAGTCTCACTCTGTCACCCATGGTGGAGTGCAATGGTGCGATCTGGGCTCACTGCAACCTCCATCTCCCAGGTTCAAGTGATTCTCCTGCCTCAGTCTTCCAAGTAGCTGGAATTACAGGCACGTGCCACCATGCCCAGCTAATTTTTGTATTTTTAGTAGAGATGGGTTTCACCATGTTGGCTAGGCTCATCTCAAACTCCTGACCTCAAGAGATCCACCTGCCTCAGCCTCCCAAACTGCTAGGATTACAGGCATGAGCCACTGTGTCCAGGCTAAATGTAACTTTTACATATGTACTAGGAAACCAAAAATTTCTTGCTTTGTGACATTTGCTTTATTGTCATGGTCTGGAACTGAACCCTCAATATCTCCCAGGTGTGCCTGCTGTTATTAACATTTCTTGCTCACAAACACTTCAAGAATTTTCAAAAAGAAAGAAAGCTACGATGGAATACTACTCAAGCATAAAAGCGAGTGAGCTGCTGATTTATGCAGCAACACAGGCAAATCTCAAAAGCATCATGCTAAATGAACCAAACCTTAAATGTCTACTATATTATTCTACTTGTGTGGCATTCTAGGGTAGGAAAAAACAAATGTTTGGTGAAAAACATTAGAACAGTGTTTGCCTTTGGGTAAAGAGCAGATATTGAATAGGCAGGGACATGAAGAAAGTTTCTGGGGTGATGATGAAGTTCTTTATCTTGATAGGGGTTCTGGTTGTTTATGTTCCTCTTCAAACTCATGGAATAGCAGCTTCAATTTTGTGCATTTTATTTGATATATATTTCGCTAAAAACAAAATCATAAACAGTGAACTCTAGTTAATCATGCACACACAGACGTGTTTAGGGGTGATATGTATCAATGCCTTCGGCATACTTTGAAATATATTTTAAAAATAAGATGGATATAAGGGTGAGCAGAAGATGGACTGATGAATAAATATATGATAAAGTAAGGACTGCAAACTGTTAATAGTAAAATTTAAATGGATGAATATATGGGTGCTCACTCTAATTTTTTCAACTTTTCTAATGTCTAGAAATTTTCATATTAAATGTTGAGAAAGAAAAAGCTGTGAACCTTGCACTTTTCAGAAAAAAAAAGTGCATGCAATTTCAGAGCGCCAAAGTCTACACATGATCAGAGAGCCAATGGGTTGCAGGCTAAAAATTCTGGGTCTATAACTTTTTTTTTTTATTGTAATAAGACTTTCATATTAAGGAATGCTGCATCATGATAACTATCTTTTTTTAATACTTTAAGTTCTGGGCTACATGTGCAGAACATGCAGGTTTGTTACATAGGTATACACACGCCATGGTGGTTTGCTGCATCCATCAACCCATCATCAACATTAGATATTTCTCCTAATGCTATTCCTCCATTATCCATCCCCCCACCCCCTGCTATCCCTTCCCCCACCCCTATCCCCCCACCCCACAACAGGCACCTGTGAGTGATGTTCCCCTCCCTGTGTTCTCATTGCTCAACATCCACTTATGTGTGAGAACATGCGGTATTTGGTTTTCCGTTCTTGTCAGCTTGCTGAAAATGATGGTTTCCAGCTCTCTCGATCAGATCTTTGAAATCCCTGTGCAGGTGGTCCTGGTGTTCATTGATATGATTGGCCATTCTTATTAAAAAACTCTCAGGGCAGCCCAGGCTGAGGGATGGAGTTTCCAAGTCAGGAATGAACTGCTGTTGGGCGCACACGGATAACTCATGATCATAACCGAAGGCTACCAAGACTTTGTGAAGCTCACTTAACTGGCTCAGGTAAGGGGCAAACTTTCCTGGTGGTCTATCCAGCGAGCACTTTCTCTGGACTTCCAACTCCTGGATACTGTCTGGGTATATCATTTCCACTAATTTTCTGAATTGTAAAGCGGGCATTGGGTAATTCTGCACCTTACGACAACACAGCTGTACTAAACCTCTTCTGTGGTGAATCCAGTCACAGAGGTGGCTCAGCCACTCATCCAGGGTACTCTCCTTGAGGCCGACATCTATGAACACCTTCAAGGGCTCATGTATGAACATTGTCAACAGCTTACGCTCTCCCGTCCTTGGACGGTCCTCCACTGTCTGCCTCTTACTCGTGGCCTCTGGGGAGCACGACAGGGCCCTGGGTCCAGACCACGTGGTCCAGAAATTCTCATCAACATTCCCCAAATCAAGCACTTGAAGTTTCCACCTCCTGGGGCGAACCTGCATGTACACCAGTGAATCAAGTCCCTCCAGCACAGCTCGCAAGGTCTCCAGGTGAGGTGTCTTCATCAGGGACCCCAGAGGGAGGCGGGGGAAGGGCCAGGTCCACACCATGGCCTATAGAATCTCATAGTGCCTGCTGCTGAAGGCCTCCATAAGCATCAGGGGGAAGAGTTCCCCTGGCAGCTCATCCAGAGTGGAGGTGTTCAAGCACGGGTCTCTCAGCAGACTCTGCGCTGCTAGCTCCTCGAGTCTGCGTGGGGCCTGCAGGCTCGTTCTGATACATTTTGTAGTGTGCTCAGACCTCTTGGAGAATAAGACAGTAACTTCAGGCACCACTGCTCTGGGTCTCTTCTGCGGCTGCTCACGAGCTTTCTTCGAGTCTATAACTTTTGAAGCTCTATCACTAAGAACTTGTCAGGAGACAAGTATTTTAATATTCATTTACTATGAGAAATTAAAGCTGGCTATTTTAAGACTCCTTACAATTTTGGAATTCAGAGAATATCCTGAAAAAAATGATCTGATGACATACTCTCCTTATTTAGATGTTAAAATAACAGTAAAAATCAGCTACAACAAAACAGGTGCCTTTACAGTTGACCAAGTGATGTTGCTAGAGCAAGATGAGAAGCTTGAAAAAAATAAGCCTATAAAAAGGGAAAGCTGAAATTTTATTAACCGACAATGAAAAATTTAGTTAAAATCATATGATGTAATAATGATAAAATTAGTAATTCGCTAGAAAAAGTGACCAACCATTTTGTGATGTTTTGATACGGTGTCAAACTTACCCTTCTTAAAATCTCAGAGAATTTAAAAAACCTACCTATTCTTAGAGAGTTGAATTATTTTTAGATAGATAGATGTGCTATTTTTAGATAGGTGAATGGATTACCTGGAAGAAGACTGAAGAAGACTTATGATTATTTCCAAGAAGTAGTTCCTGATAACCAGAAACCACAGCTACACCCAGCTTCCCAGAACTTAGCATTGCCATGGAAAAGAAGGACATGCACAAAATGAAAACACTAATAAGAAACTGGAACAAATATTTAGAACTTATATCACCAAGGACTAGTATCCACAATATATCTTCCTAATTATTTGTATATAAAAAAATATATATTTCCAATGTATCCAATATACAAAAAGCATTTAAAATATTAGAAGGAAAAGAAGAACAATTATAGAAAAATTGACAAAATATATGAACAAATAATCCATATGTGTATTAGCAAGATGTTCCACTCACTCATTATAAGATAAATGCAAATTAAAGTATACCAAATTATATTTTAACAAGAAGGGTAAGTTTGTGGCTGTATTAAAAGGTCACAGAATGATTTTCATTTTTTTCTGGCCAATTATTATTTCACTATTTTTACATCACTTAATTTTAACTAAAATTTTCAATGACAGTTAATGAAATTCCAGCTTTCTCTTTTCATAAGTTTTTATCTTTTTAAAAAACTCATTTTGTTTTCATGGAATCCCTTGTTCAAGTATAAAGGCACTTGTTTTGATTTCTCATCTAGATTTGAAAAAGCTCAAACGTTTGACTCTAATATACAGTGTTGGCAAGGCTGTGGGCAAATAGGCAGTCTCACGTATTAGTGGCAAGGCAGAGTTGTGTAACTTCTGTGCAGGGGACTTTGGTAATGTCTAGGAGGACTATATTAGCATTTACTTTTTGACCCAGCAATCTGATCTCTCTTCTGGGAATTTATTCCAAATCTATCCCACTGTGTATAGTTAGTTTTCCAGTTGTGTTGGCTTCCAACTATATATATATATATATATAGTTAATGCATGTATATATACACACACATACATACACACATATATATACATACATACATATATATACATATATATGTGTGTATATATTTGTATTACCAAGATCCATACATGTATTAGCAAGATGTTCCACTCACTCATTATAAGATAAATGCAAATTAAAGTATATATATATAGTTAAAGTATATATATTTTTTAATTTGTATTTATCTTAGAATGAATTTAACTATATACATACACTTTAATTTGCATGTACCTTATAATGAGTGGAGCAAATTAAAGTATATATATATAGTTAAAGTATATATATTTTTTAATTTGTATTTATCTTAGAATGAATTTAACTATATACATACACTTTAATTTGCATGTACCTTATAATGAGTGGAGCAAATTAAAGTATATATATTGAATTAAAGTATAAATATATATACTTTAATTTGCATTTGTCTTATAATGAGTGAGTGGAGCATCTTGCTAATACTTGTATGGACTATTTGTTCATATCTTTTGTTCATTTTTCTATCTAGATTGCTCTTCTTTTCCTTCTAATGTTTTAAAAGCTTTTTGCACATTAGATACCTTAGAAATATGTATATATATATGTATATATAAATAATTAGGAAGATATATTATGGATATTAGCCCTTTGTGATATAAGTTCCACATATTTTTTCCAGTTTCTTGTTAGTGTTTTCATTTTGTGTATGTCCTTTTTTGCCATTGCAATGCTAAGTTCTGGGAAGCTGGGTGTAGCTGCGGTTTCTGGTTATCAGGAACCACTTCTTGGAAATAATCATAAGTCACATACACACACAGACACACACACACACATACATGGCTATTTGTTGCAGCAGTACTTTTAATTGGAAAAGATTAAAAACAACCTGAATGCCTGCCTACAGGGGACTAGTTGAATAAACAATGGTACGTTCATCCACATGAAGTACTATAGCATTTTCAGAAAGAAAAATGAAATACGTGTACACCCATGTTCATGGCAGCATTGTTATTAACAGCAAAAAAGTGAAAGCAACCCAACTATTCATTGACGGAGGAATGGGTGAGCAACATGTGTTCTCTGCATACATCGGAATAATGTTCAGCCTTTAAAAGGAAGGACACTGTGACATACGCTACACATAGATGAACCTTGAGGACATCACGCTTGAGTGAAACAAAGCAGTCGCAGAGGACAAATACCATGTGTTTCTGCTTATATAAGATACCCAGTGTAAGTTAATTTATAGGGATGGAAAGTAGAATGGTGGTTGTCAGGAGCTGGAGGGAAGAGGAAATAGGGAGTTATTATTTAATAAATAGAGTTTTAGGCCTGGTGCGGTGGCTCATGCCTGTAATCTCAGCACTTTGGGAGGCCAAGGCAAGCGGATGACAAGATCAAGAGATCAAGACCATCCTGGCCAACATAGTGAAATCCTGTCTCTACTGAAAATACAAAAATTAGCTGGGCATGGTGGCGAGTGCCTGTAGTCCCAGCTACTCGGGCGGCTGAGGCAGGAGAATCGATTGAACCTGGGAGGCGGAGGTTGCAGTGAGCCAGGATCAAGCTACTGCTCTCCAGCCCAGGCAACAAGAGCAAGACTCTGTCTCAAAAAATAAATAAATAAATAGAGTTTCAGTTTTGCAAGAAGAAAGAGTCTGGAGATGAATGGTGATGAAGGTTGCACAACAATGTGAAAATTATGTTGCTAACTGTACACCTAAAAATAGTCTAAATGTGTAATTTTAGACTATTTTTAGTCTAAATTACTTTATGTGTATTTTACCACAAATTTTAAAAAGCAAAGATGAAGATCTCTATATTCTGCTTAGATTGGTCTCCAGAATAGATTATTAAACAAAGCAAGGAGTACGAGGATGTATATAGTAGTCTATCATTTGCTTAAGAAGGTGGAGAGGGGACTGAATATTTGATTACATTTTTGAAAACATCATAGAAACACAAGCCAAAAACTTAAAAACAAAAGTTACTATAGGTTAAGGAGAGAACAAGGTGGAAAGGACAGGAATACAATAGACTTTGTTTTGTATCTCAGAATAGAACTTGTTTTTAAATTTGATCTTTGAAGTATTTAAATGTTTTACATAACATTAAAAAAACTGGATTTTAAAAACGCAAGACACTTTAAAAATGAAGCAAACTTAACTGTGTATAGAGTTGGTGGTACAGGAAATTATTTTAAGTAATTTTACAGTAATCTGACAGTACATTCCACATGCTATACACCCTAAGGACAAAAAGAACTGCAAAAAAAGCAGGATTTTGAGCTTTGCCAGGTATCCTGCTCCTAGAAATTTTATTGTTTTCTGAAACTAGAATATAATATAATGTACAATGATAGCATGTAAAATGACATAAAAACCTGTATATTATGTAGAAAAACACATTACGTAAATAATAGCATGAAGCAAATAAGAAAAGATGCTTACACCATTAGGAATCAAAGTTTTCTGAGAGAAAGATATAAAATAAAATTAGTGAAAGCCATGTAACCTTAAATTTGATTTGGGAATACCAGTGCAAAATAGTAGTGCATTTTCTCTTAAAAAAAAATCCACTAGTGGTGGTCATGGTGAAGAGGCGGGAATAAAGAATAAGTTTGGCCAAACACAGAAAGTTTTTGAAGCTAAGTGATAACACATAGAAGCTCTTTGTATTATTTTCTATACTTTATATATGTTTGCAACTTTCCACAACAAAAATCAAAAGTTAGAAAGAAATCAAGAGAGGAAACTTACATGAGTAGGTTGAGAAAATTTTCTCTCAACTATTAACTCGACATCTGGGAAAGGAAGAGCCATGTTCCTATCTCTAGTAGACGTTCTCAGATGCACAGCAGGTTTTCCATCTTGTAGGAAAGGGACAACATCAGGCAGCTCCCAGACCACCATCAGGTAAATATCATCTTCCTTACCCTTTAATAGAAATCCAGTGAGTATATGAAAAGTTCAGCTAATTACTTTATTTTGAACTGTTTTAAAGAGAGAGAAAATAAACCTACACTGATGTATCCACCGTCTAGCTGTACTAAATTTTCAGCCCCATCTATTCCTTGCTAATATAATTCTTCTTTCTTCTTCCCTCCCCAGAGTAACCAGTAATGTGAATATGATGTTAGTAATGAAAGTTTTAATATTTCTCCATATACATACATATACATTCTACATGTATATGATAGTGCTTTCAGACTTTAAGCCATTTTATAAATGCTGTCCAACTGTATGGATTCTTCTTCAACTTTCTTATTTCACTCAATAGGATGTTTTTGAGATTTATACAAGTTATTTAATGGAACTCCAGTTCATTTATTTTTAACTGCTTTATCATATTATATAAACATACTACAATTTATTTATCCATTACCCCATAGATGGATGTTCGGGATGTCAATTTTGTATTGCTTTCCTTTACAGACAGGCAGCACAGTTTCTAGAGTATATGTCTGGAGTAAAATGACCTAACTATAAGATATACACATCTTCAACCTTACTACTATCACCAATCGACTTCTCTAGGTAGTGTTTAGCTATGTTCACTCTCACCAGGAGTAGATGAGAGTTCCCCTTTCTTCGTATTCTTGCCGATACTTGGAATTATTTGATTTTTTAAAATTGTTTTGCGTGATGAGTGTGAAATGGGACACTTTAAAACTAATTTTTAATACCCTTTCAAATAGGAAGAGAGGAAGTCAAATTGTCTCTGTTTGCAGTTGACATGATTGTATGCTTAGAAAATCCCATCTTCTCAGCCCAAAATCTCGTTAAGCTGATAAGTAATTTCAGCAAAGTCTCAGGATAGAAAATCAATGTGCAAAAATCACAAGCATTCCTATACACCAATAACAGACAAGCAGAGAGCCAAATCATAGTGAATTCCCATTCACAATTGCTACAAAGAGAATGAAATACCTAGGAATACAACTTAGAAGGGATGTGAAGGACTTCTTCAAGGAGAACTATGAACCACTGCTCAAGGAACTAAGAGATGACACAAACGAATGGAAAAACATTCCATGTTCATGGATAGAAAAAAATCAATATCATGAAAATGGCCATACTATCCAAAGTAATTTATAGATTCAATGCTGTCCCCATCAAGCTACCATTGCCTTTCTTCACAGAATTAGAAAAAAAACTACTTTAGATATCATATGGAATCAAAAAAGAGCCCTTATATTCAAGACAATCCATAGCAAAAAGAACAAAGCTGGAGGCATCATGCTACCTGACTTCAAACTATATTACAGGGCTACAGTAACCAAAACAGCATGGTACCAGTACCAAAACAGAAATATAGACCAATGGAACAGAGCAGAAGCCTCAGAAGTAAAGTCACACATCTACAACCATCTGATCTTTGACAAACCTGACAAAAACAAGCAATGGGGAAAGGATTCCCTCTTTAATAAATTGTGCTGGGAAAACTGGCTGGTCATATGCAGAAAACTGAAACTGGACCCCTTCTTTACACTTTATACAAAAATTAACTCAAGATGGATTAAAGACTTAAATGAAGACCTGAAACCATAAAAACCTGAGAAGAAAACCTAGGCAATACCATTCAGGTCATAGGCTTCATGACTACAACACCAAAAGCAATGTCAACAAAAGTGAAAATTAACAAATAGGATCTAATTAAACTAAAGAACTTCTGCACAGCAAAAGGAAGTATCATTGGAGTGAACAATGAATCTACATGGAACTTAAACAAATTACAAGAAGAAAACAACCCCATCAAATAGTGGGCAAAGGATATGAACAGACACTTCTCAAAAGAAGACATTTATGCAGCTAACATATGAAAAAAATCTCATCGTCACTGGTCATTGGAGGAATACAAATCAAAACCACAATGAGATACCATCTCATGCCGGTTAGAATGATGATCTTTAAAAAGTCAGGAAACAACAGATGCTGGAGAGGATGTGGAGAAATAGGAACGTTTTTAAACTGTTTGTGGGAATGTAAATTAGTTCAACCATTGTGGAAGACAGTGTGGTAATTCCTCAAGGATCTACAACCAGAAATAACATTTGACCCAGCAATCCCATTACTGGGTGTATACCCAAAGGATTATAAATCATTCTACTATAAAGACACATGCACACATATGTTTATTGCAGCACTATTCACAATAGCAAAGACTTGGAGCCAACCCAAACGTTCATCAATGACAGAATGAAGAAAATGTGGCACATATACATCATGGAATACTATGCAGCCATAAAAAAGAGATGAGTTCACGTCCTTTGCAGGGAAATGGATGAAGCTGGAAACCATCATTCTCTGCACACACAGGAACAGAAAACCAAACACCACATGTTCTCACTCAGAAGTGGGAGATGAACAATGAGAACACATGAACACAGGGAGGGGAACATCACACACCAGGGCCTGTTGGGGAATGGGGTGCTAGGGGTGGGATAGCATTTGGAGAAATACCTAATGTAGATGATGGGTTGACGAGTGTAGCAAACCACCGTGGCACGTGTATACCTATGTAACGAACCTGCACCCACCAGGCGCAGTGGCTCACCGCCTATAATCCCACCACTTTGGGAGGCTGAGGCAGGTGGATCATGAGGTCAAGAGATTGAGACCGTCCTGGCCAACATGCTAAAACCCTGTCTCTACTAAAAATACAAAAATTAGCTGGGCATAGTGGTGCACTCCTGTAGTCCCAGCTACTGGGGAGGCTGAGGCAGGAGAATAGCTTGAAGCCAGGAGGCAGAGGTTGCAGTAAGCCAAGATCCCACTACTGCACTCCAGCCTGGCAAGAGATCGAGACTCCATCTCAAAAAAATAAAATAAAAAGAAAAAACACTTCATGTTCTGCACATGTATCCCAGAACTTAAAGTATATGAAAAAATATACTAAAAATGAAAGCTATTTACCACTATACATAAAAAAGAAAAAAACCCTAATTTTTTATTAGTTACATTAATCATATTTCCTTGATTGTTGTGAGTTGAACATTTTTATGTGTCCGTGAGCCATCTGGATTTCCTTACTTGTCCTTTGTTCATTTTTATGTTGGGCTATTTTTTTTCCTGGACTTTGGGGATTTCTCTACATATCTTGATTCCTAACCCTTCTTCAGTTAGCTGAGGTGCAATGGCCTTTTCATGGTCTGTGACTTGTTCTTTTCACTTTGTTTTTTAAGACAACCTTTTATTTTTAATTTGAATGTAGTAATGATACTTTTGCCATATCCCATCTGTGGATGTGGTATATCTCTCCATTTATGCAGAATTTTTTCACATCCTTTATTCAGATTTATTTCCACAAAACTTTTGCATATTTCTTGCTACATTTATTTTAGGTACCTTATACTTTTGTTTGTTATTGTTATGTGATCATTTTCCACCTGGACTATGTTATGTCTTCGTGTGTGTGTGTGTGTGTGTGTGTGTGTGTGTGTGTGTGTGTAACAGGGTCTTGCTCTGTTGTCCAGGCTGGAGTGCAGTGGTGCTATCTTGGCTTATTGGAATCTCTGCCTCCCAGGCTCAGATGATCCTCCCACCTCAGCCTCCCAAGTAGCTAGGACTACAGGCACGCACCACCACGCCCGGCTAATTTTTGTATTTTTTGTAGGGATAGGGTTTTGCCATGTTGGCCAGGATGATCTTGAATTCCTGGCCTCAAGCAATCTGCCCACCTTGGCCTCCCAAACTGCTGAGATTACAGGCATGAGTCACCGTGTTCAGCCATATTTATATTTTCAAACTGGTTATTATTGATGAGATGTCATTAATTGTTAATTTTTGAATTGTTATATAGAAAAAAAGTCAAAATTTTAAGGCTGATTATTTGCTTGCAGAACAGGACTCTTTCTATATTGAAAAGCCACTATGAAAAGTGGAGAGAATATTGATCTAGGAGTGAAGACAGCTGGTTTCTAGTCTTAGTTCTTGCAGGACATCTTGTAGTTTTCTAGGAAAACAGCAGTTCATACAATGCTAAGAGTATTATTATGTAGTTGCTTCATAAGGAAAGATCATTTACTTTAAGGGACACACAAATACAGCTATATGAATAGATGGATCCATAAAGTACTGTGAATAAAAGGAAGATAAGTAATTAATCATCTTCTTGGAACCCCCATAGCACTTTGTTTATTATGTTAGAACAGTAATCTCTCACCAGCCTATGGTTTTGTCAACAATGGCTTGGGGGCATATTTATCTAAAATTTGCCAAAGGTTTCATATGCAGAATGCAATTTTATCCCCTTAAAACTGAGATTATGAGAAGAATTGTTGTTTTCTTCTCTTGTTTTCTATGAAGTTGTATTAATAGACCAGTCAATTTACAATCTGCCCTCTCGTTACATGGCTAGAAAATCATTCCCAGAAAATTCAGCACAGTGATGGTTTGTGCCCAGAGCGGGCAGTTGCACAAGCATTTTTCTGAGACTTGAGAAAATGAAACCAAGAACAGAAGTGTAAGAGACATACGATATTTAAGCTGTTAAGGACTGTGTGAACACATTTAAAAGTACATAATATTTTGGAGACCCTTCTCAGCTTATAATGCATCAGCAATGTTTTCTGAATAACTGAGTATGACTACTAAAGCAGGTTTTGGCTTCTTGGTTTTTGAAATTTGTTTGTTTGTTTTTGTTTTTAAGGCAGCTGGAGTCCAGGAAGACAGAGGTTTCGGTTTATCTTTCCTCCATTCCACTCTCAGCTCCAAATTCTACCTGTCCACCTTTCTAACCACAGCAGTTTCTGGCGCACAGAGAAATGGGGTTTGGAGTTTAGGGAATGAAATGAAATAAAGCTGATTCTATTTTTGGCTGAAAACAAAGGCCAGGTTAGTCTGAGAACCATGCCATCATGAAAGCTTCTGAAGCCCTTTTTGAAAGCACTCACAGCAGTTGTAATAGGTGATCAGCGCCACTCTTATTAAATCGTGCATTTCATAGTGAAAGGGAGTATCTTTCTGGAACATGGCAAATATTTGGTAAATGATCATTGAAAAAAATGAATGAATTTAAGTATTCTAGAAAATAAGTATGTAAATCGAATTATTTTATTTCAAATAGGCAGATATAATAAATAAATGATACACTAATAATAAGTAAATAAGTATACTTTCAACATTATATTATAAAGCTGCCCCCTCCAACATTAATAAAAATTCTCTAAATACCCCTTATAAATTTACTATTATCTACTTTACAATAGAGATTCTTTACTTTTTATGTTTTATTCTTTCAATTCTTAATGAACACCTACTCTGGGCATGGCCAAGAATACAAATATAAATAAGAGAGGTTTTCAGTTCTTATCAAGATCAGTCTGCAGGTTTTAAATGCAGAACCAGAATAATCAGAGTGAAAAATGCTGCAGTAGAACTAAAAACAATTTTGGTGAGTGAATAGTTCCATGCTACTTTTGCAGCCCTTAAAAAAGAGCATTTGTGACAGCAGACATTGTCTGGTAGGAAGGGCATCCTGATGAACAATGGCACTTAATAAAATTTCATTTTTAGAGTGTATTACTAAGAAATTCCTTTCTACAGTGCCATTTTGGATTGCTCAGGCAAGAGAAGAGTGTATTACATCAGGGAAGTTTGTCACTCCTTCTTTCAGTTCTTAAGTCATCAGTTACCTTAAGTTGGTGCTTCATGATTGCTGTGCTATCCAAGATTTTTCTGATCTTAGCTTTCAGAAGGAGAATAATAAAGGTAATGAGTCCTTGAGTTCGAGGTGATGGGGTGACATCCACGCAATAGCCAGAATAAATGATCCAGTCTTCATTTTAAATTTGAAGAGGGCATTAGCATTCCAAGGTGATAATAGAGTCATAGGAAAAATAAATTAGCCTACCTCAGTCCTCCTCAAACAGCCCTGGGCAGACTGGATCATTAACCTCAAAATAAACAAGGCGATTTTGGTGACAAACTGAAAAAGTGACTTGAGCATCCCTGAATGCATTATGAGTTATAAGGGACAGAGCCTGCTGGAGAGCAGTTCTGCTAGTGATTTATTCCAAAAGGAGGGTATAAAGCATGTCAGAGGTGGCAGCTGAGTATAAATTTAACCTTCTTGTCACGCGCCTTAGGAGGCCCTAACTAACCCTTCAGCAGAAGCTTGATGGGCAGGAGGTGGCGGCTGGGCAGCGCTTCTTTTTCACTCTTTGCATAAACACTATCTTCAGCTGGCTAGCAAGAGAGGAGTTACATGGGTGGGGATTACCCACTGACTCATTGGATTTTCCCAAAAGGGCACCTACAGAACGAACATGAAATGGGATTGTTAACCTGGATCATTTTGACAGTCCCGTTGCGCTCCAAGGCCAGGAGCAGGTGCTGTTGTTCTTCCGGGGATTTGAGGAACATGAGGCGCCGCAGGTAGTGGTCGTCCTCCTTCCAGTCTTTCCCCTCCAGCAGCACTTTCATCTCCTGCCCACTGCCAAAGTCCCAGATTTTGACTGTTCCTGAGCAGGCAGAGAAAAAGACTATGTGGGTAAAAATGACTTAGAGAAAGCTTGGCTTTTAGCTCAGAGAAATTCATCCGATCGAAAGCTTTCTGCCAACGATTTATCCTATATTTATTTCCTATTCAGATGGGTGAGTCTTCTCAGGCTTGCAGTACATGAAATTTATTTCTGTATGCCTTGATTTGTCACAGGCTGAAAAAAAATAAACAGGACCAGGAAACGCCTTGAAATCTACCCTCGGTCTCTCCTACTAAGCTTTTTTTCTTAGGTGGATCTTTTCTGTTCTTATTCTCCCAGTGCTTTTCCGTGTGCTAAACACCCTGTCCTGATCACGGGAATATTAGCTACCATGCCACAGTTACTGTTCACAGCGAAAGACCATTCCAGTAATCTATCACATTTCCTAATGTGCTGACATGTTTTAGGACTTCAGTTCTTATTAGATAATAAAAAGTTGGAGGGAATCCCAGCTGGTAAGAAACTGCCAAGCTTGGAGTGGTTTTGTTGGTTAAGGGAGGAAAATGAAAGAAAAGTGTCAAGTTTTTTTCTTACATTTAAAATTATACTTTCTGTTTGAAACTGAATCCCCAATGTGATGGTATTTGGAGATTATTAGGTCATGAGGGTAGGGCCCTCATGAATGGGATTAGTGCCTTTATATATAAAAAACAAAAAAGGCCAGCCCCAAATTCAGATATGCTGTGGCTCAGACAAAAAAAGAAAAAAATAAAAATAAGTAAACTGGGCTGAAAGATCTGCCTTTCCCCTTTGTCACATGAGAACACAGTGAGAAGGGACCATCTATAAACCAAAAGGTGGGCCCTTGCCAGACACCAGAGCTGCCCGAGGCTTGATCTTGAACTTCCCAGCCTCCAGAACTGAGAGAAATCAATTTCTGTTGTTGAGAAACACCCAGTCTTCCTGCCTTGAGTGGTAAGGAATGTCAAATGGTCTGAGCCCAGGAGGTTTTCCTATCTCCCGCTAAGAGGTAGAGAAAAATTTGCCCAGTTCTTTCTCCCTTACAATCGGTCTTCATCTACAATAACAGCAAAAGGGTCTCTGCCCTTCCCTCAGTGGCTTAGGCTGTTGCTTTGTCAGTAAGACAGATGCAGGGGGACTTTCTGTTGCTCCACAGCGTTGGCTGTTCCTCTCCCCCAGATCTGCACCATGTGGGAGGCCGGCACTGTGTAACATGTGATGAGCTATGTGAGGAGCATGGGAATGAACATACACTCCCTTTGTGTTTCTGGTTTTCAGAAGCTCTGTACTCTCATGCTCTCCTACACTCAGATCTCAGCAATTCTTACAAATTTGAATACATTCTCACCCATCTGAATGCTGCTCCCATTTCCTTCTCATCACTGCCCTAGGTAAAGCCAGTAAGTGTGTCCTGTCTTCCCCTGGAAGTACCTGTCTCACCTTAGATTTCAGGTTATTTGCCCTGCGACATCAATTCTCTCATAGGTTCAAGAAAAGTTCTGGGCTGAGTGTGGTGGTTCACGGCTGTAATTCCAGCATTTCGGGAGGCTGAGGCGGGCGGATCACCTGTGGTCGGGAGTTCAAGACCAGCCTGACCAACATGGAGAAACCCCAACTCTACTAAAAATACAAAATTAGCTGGGCACGATCTTGACTCACTGTAACCTCCACCTCCTGGGTTCACGTGATTCTCTTGCCTCAGCCTCCCAAGTAGCTGAGATTACAGGCACCCGCCAGCACACCTAGCTAATTTTTGTTTTCTTTAGTAATGACAGGGTTTCACCATGTTGGTCAGGCTGGTCTCAAACTCCTGACCTTGTGATCCACCTGCCTCAGCCTTCCAAAGTACTGGAAATACAAGCGGCCTCTTTTTATTTTTCCTAGTGCCTTTCAGATTCATTCAAACTGCTGCACATATAACTAGTTTGTTTCTTTGCATTACTTGTAATCACTACAGTATTCCACTGCAGTGTGTCTAAGCAGTCATCTGTTGAAAATGGGTTTTTTTTTCAGCTTTTGGTTATTATGACTAAATCTGTTATAAATTTAAAAAACAAAACACCACCCACTCTATAGTATCCCTTTGTAGCAGGTGAAATGGACAGAGACACTTTCCTTATTGTTAAGTTCATTTGTTTGCTTTGGGGGACCTGGAAGAAGGGGCCACAGGGATAATAAACGGTATAATTGTGGAATGCCTATTTCTAGGTCATTGCTCAGAGTGGAGAACTCTCTTCTCAGAGGGGCTTTTATAGTGGTCACCTCAGGTTCAGACTCCAGTGAACCACAGGTCTTTTCCTCTTCGCCTTTAACCCTGCCCCCTTCTTATCCCTCAGCGCTGATCCTACTCCACACCCAGAGTGTTTTCACTGCAGTATTTTCTATCTCCTACACCAGGTTCTCCCCATCAGCAACACTCATGCTCCCAGTATTTGTTTGTTGGCCACTAACACCATCATTAAACATTGGTTAAATACTCCCTATTACCCAGCACTGTGGTAGAAACGGGGGTATTTAATGAATAATCATAGTTCCTACCCTCAGGGACTCTGTGGTATTATAGGAAAGCAGCCACACAAACCGTTAAAAGATGTCATCGTGATCTCATACATTCCTGGGTTATGCAGACGACAGTCGCATTGCCTAGATTTCCTGCCACCTTAGGACTTGGGATTTAGTGGAGCAGAGAGCAGGGAGACGTACTCCTCAGTAATGAGAGGAGACCAGTGGCTCACGGTCTGAACTTCTCCGGGAGTCAGAGAATCTCACTTCCCAGGGTGTCTTGGATCTGTCAGTTTAACAGGGAGGGCCTGGCACAGTGGCTCATGCCTGTCATCCCAGCTACTCAGGAGGCCAAGGAGGGAGGATCACTTGAAGCCAGGAGTTTAAGACCAGCCTGGGCAGCACAGTGAGTCCCTGTCTCCAAATAAATAAATACAATAAAATAAATTTAACATACGTACCTTTGAGGAGGATGAACTCAATATTTGAAAGAATTCTAGGTTCTAGAACTAACAGCATAAAATATGACTTGCTTGCATGAAAGCAATACTATTGTCAGTCATATACTGAATTGCTTAATGCTTCTGCCTGATAATAACCGTGTACATTGCTCAGCATTTCAACAACCCTTTTCATGTCTACGCAGGGTGTGCTTACGGAAAGTGAGATTGCTTTCTCAAGAACTGGTCCACGTGAAGGGCAGCTGCATTTATTCCTACCCCATCAACTCAGCATTCATGATTTCCTTTCACACTGTGTTGTCATCTGCTCACACTTTAAAAAAACCAGACTTTCACACATCAGGATGCTCACTCAATTCATCAATTGGCTTAGGAACCAGCACTTATTGAATAAATATAGGCCTAGGGTAAATATATTCAGTATAGTGCATGCAATTGGTCATATGGTCTAGATAAAGCAGTTCTTTCGTTTAGAATGCAGTGAGTGGGGTGAAAGGTGGGGTGGTCTGTGGCTCTCTAGTTTCTGGAAGTCCTGCCAGTGCTCCATAGCGTAAGGCATAGCAAATGACCTAGCCCAACCTGGGCCTGGCGTCCTCTCAAGAAGGCATATGAACACTCCAATATAGAATTCTAGGAGTAATGTGACAAAGTTGGCTGGATGTTTTGTCTGGTCCAGAAGTCTACTGTCGGCAAAACTATTGTTAGCAAGCACTGGATCCGATGCCTATCTCTTAGCTAATGGTGCCCAAAAGTGGAAGGATAGAATGAGTCAGTGCAACACAGATTCTCTGAGATGGCATATGTGAAAGACTTTTGCAAACTGTTAAAGCAACTATGTAAATGCAACATGAGGAATTATTTTTAACATCCATATCAAGACATTGATGCCTGTTAGATAAGGGACTCTACCACTATTCCAGACGTTCCACCCAGGCATAGGAATTTCACTGGCATACAGATATATTCCAGCCTGCTTTATGCTCTCCTTCTATCCCAAAGTACTAAAGAGTTTTCGACAGAAATTCTCAGGACACTAAAATTACTCTGACCGTTATATGCTCCTGTGGCAAAAATAAATCCGCTTTCATCGATAGCTGCAGAAGTCACTTCAATATTGAAGCCATGAGAGTCTAAAATCTGGTATACTTGGAGTCCCGTCTCGAGTTCCCATACCTATGGGAAATAACAAAAATATCAAATAATCCCTTTGAATAAGCCCTTCAATTCTCATTAGAATTTTACCATATTCAAAAATGGAACTCTACATCTAACACATTTCCTAGTTCTCTGCCCTGAATGTTGGTTTGATCAAAGAAAGTTCTAAAAGATAAAGTGCATTTAATAGTTACTGTGCTCTCCTGGACTGCAAATGTAGGGGCTGAGACAGCCGGGGACTCTATTTCAGGCAGACCCTGGCTGTGGAAGAAGTGGTCAGAAGGTACTGTAAGCCTGAAGCAAGGTTAGAAATGGATCAGTTATAAGCGCAGCAGACAAAAGAAAAACGAACTGGATTTATTCGCTGGTGACACTCATCCTAATTAGTCAGGGATCGTGGGACAGGGTCTGTGGTTAATAGCATGGGATCTGAGAGAAGAACCCTGAGGAAAGAGCTCACTAATCTTTCCTAGGAATGTTCTAAATAGGGACACGGGCCCAGTGAGAGAGAGAATGGGAGAAACACAGAAAGAAAGGAGAGAGAAGCTGACTTCAGAGGAGGCCATCTGTGTAATCGGATGGGTATAATAAAAAAATCTAGAGACATCTAAAGACTCAACACTCATCGTGATCTCTCTCTGGAAACACAGTAGAGGATTTAGACCTGCAGATTTTCTGACTGAGTCTCTCCTTCTTCATGGAGTTGCCATGTTCAGATGTAAATTGCACTGCCAGTTAGTAACAGCACTGAACTGACAACACAGAATGCTTGCACTCTAGGTATTGTGGCAGAGGGGACAGCAAATACAAAGTGCCAGGGGTGAGAAGGTGCATCCTTCCTCCAGGGAATGGAAAGAAAGCCCCTGCAGCTGGGTGAGAGGGGAGCGTGGAGGAGATGGCGCTGATGAGATAGTCTGGCGGCCGGACAATGAGGACCACTTGCTGGGGAGTGGTAGAGCTGGGACTTGAGTGAAGTCCATGTGGCCCTAGAGTCCGTGCTTTTAACCTCTGGGTGTCCCTGGTTATAGACAGGGTTCTTAAGGGAGAAAGAGGAATGTGGGTCATTGCATGAATGGGTCTCAGGGGTCACCCATCTCTCCTGGCCTGCAGTGTGATCCCTCTCCAAGCAAGCTGTCATGAAAACTCACCTTGATGTATTCCTTTCCACCCTTTCCTCCCACACAGGGATGACGTTTTCCCCATAAGAGGTGACTGCACGAAATACTGATTGCACGAAAGCAGGGTAGGTTTCAGCTTTCGTTTTCCTGTACTGTCTCTTTAGGCGTTACCAGAAATGTGCTAATACAATGAGCTCAGGTGATTCTCCAGCGAACAATCACAGAAGTCAGAGACTGAGAGGTCATTTGAAGGGTCCCCAGAGGAATGCTGCCTGCTAGTCCATATGTCTCCTTTCAGAGAGTGTGCATGAAATGAAGGGGCAAACACCTAAAGCCAACACCTCCAGTCATCACTGTCAGATGACTTCAGGGGCCGTAATGACAGACACAGCTAGCGTGGCCAGGGGCCCTGGCTTCTAGGAAATGCTGTGATGGCCGTGTTACAGGAAAGCGATCCTGAGCCAGACTCCAAGAGAGGGCTCTTGGATCTCATGCAAGAAAGAATTCAGAGCAAGTCCATGGAGTAAGGTGAAAGCAAGTTTATTAGGAAAGTACAGGAATGAAGAATGGTTATTCCATGAACAACCCCTGAGGGCTGCTGGTTGCCCATTTCTTGATGATGTGCTAAACAAGGGGTGAATCATACATGCCTCCCCTTTTTAGACTGTATAGGGTAACTTCCTGACATTGCCATGGTATTTGTAAACTGTCATGGCGCTGGCAGGAGTGTAGCAGTGAGGATGCCCAGAGGTCACTCTCGTCACCGTCTTGATTTCGGTGGGATTTGGCTGGCTTCTTTACTGCAACCTGTTTTATCAGCAAGGTCTTTATGACCTGTATCTTGTGCCAACCTCCTATCTCTTTCTGTGACTTAGAATGCCTTAACCATCTGGGAATGCAGCCCGGTAGGTCTCAGCCTCATTTTACCCAACCTCATTCAAGATGGAGTTGCTCTGGTTCACATGCCTCTGGCAGCTGGGCTGGAGGAATGCAGCAGAAAGGGCATGGGTGCTTACAACCAAAAAACTTGGGTTCATATTCCAGCCCTCGTGCTTAAGATCCCAGCTATGTTGCTTGATCTCTCTGAGCCCTTGTTTCCTCATCTTTAAAAATGAAACTCTTTATCTGTCCACAGAGAACCGTTGTGAAGATTAAATAAGACCACATACTTAAGGCTCTTGGCACGTATTCTGAATCTACAGGGGTTACAGTAAACACCTATAAATTTATTCTCCTTCCTTCTTAACATAAATCCTCTTCCCGTATTCAGTTAAAAAAATTAAAATGCAAACTAGTTCTGTCTTCTTAATATATTTCCTCTAAAATTCCTGTTTTGATTGTGAAAACTAGCCGTGTTTATTCAATTGAGCATGTGGCTTGACAGCAAGCAGTCTGAACTGGCTTAATTAAAACGCTTGTTTTTCACGTACTCGTGAAAGCTTCAAAATCACTCTAATGTATGGTCTTATCATATGCGCTGCTACATTTGCTTCATCATGCAATGATTTATTTTAAGAAGAGAAAATTGTATCCGCATTGCCTTTTTCCTGTTTGAAAAGCCAATATGTACTTACCCTAATTATGGATTCAGAGCAGATAGTGAGTACTTGGTGAAAATATTTGTTGTAAAGCATGACATTAATTTCTCGTTCATGAGTGTGAGGAATCTGTTTTGTATCTTGTATCATCCTAGTCAGAGGATACATGTCCATAACACTAGATCCTGGAACAGAAGGAAGAATCTCATAAATACCCAGTATTAGAAGTTTTGAATCACAAAGGTTTTCAGTCAAGCAGTTGGGTTTGGTAACAGCCAAACAGTGAGATTAGCAATATCAATCAACGCCTAGGAAACTTAACGAGGTGAGAATATTTTAATTTATTCTAGAACATTTTTGACAGATAAAGCACATATGATTCAGCCGCAGCAAAGCATTAGTTTTGGACTGGATTACTTTTCAAGTGCAGGCCATTTGGACTTCGTTGATACCGTTTTTAGTGAACCTCATTTTCCTGTATTTCATAGTCCACTTCTCTCCTTCTTTATTGTGCCTGCAGTATGCCTCTCCATCTGTTGTACAGCAATAAATGTGATGACCAGCTTTCTGCTGAAGGTTAGCTTCCACTTGGTGGTGGAAATTTATTGTCAGAGAGCCCCTTTCAACCAACAAATTGATAAAGCACTCTATACACATGGTCTTACTAAATGTAATGAATGAGAATGATCACAAGCCAGGGTTTGCAACATCATTATGAAATAAGATTAATTTCCAAATCACCACTATGAAGTAGAAGTAGATGAGGAGTAGGTATTCTTTACTTGCACTTTTCTAAGTATGATTTAAGTAACAGAATTAACTAATTGTGTGCTCTGTTTTAGTGTGACGTCTAGAAATATAAATAGGAATCTCAGTTAGCCGGGCATGCTGGCGGGAGCCTGTAATCCCAGCTACCTGGGAGGCGGAGGCAGGAGAATTGCTTGAACCCAGGAGGTGGAGGTTGCAGTGAGCCGAGATCACGCAGTTATACTCCAAACCTGGGCAACAGAGTGAGACTCTGTCTCAAAAAAATTAATAAAAAAATAAATAAGAATCTCGGAGCATTCCTGTGGCTCAAGCAAAAGTGAAACTTCTTCCCTCTTTTATCGATGTAAAGATTAAGTTAATAAGGCCGACTTTGCATTGAGTTTCTCAAGTTTCTTCAAATAATTCTTAACTTTAGGAGAAGTTTCAACAGGAGTTGCTAAACACTCTCGTTTAATTTTAAGATAAAAATTGTTTACGTGTAAATAAGGACTGAGATGGTTCATCTGGTTCTATTTCTCTGTTCGGATACCTTAACATGGAAATGTGAGCAGAATATGGTAACCAGATACTCAAATCATACTTGGACCTTTTGGTTAATCCTTTCCATTATAGTGACAGTAACTGACTTTATTCAGAATGGAGGTCAATAAATCTTGATATGTTTATGGGAAACTAGCAATCTTCTACTTTTTGGCTAGTTACACTACTACTGCAGAAATGATGCAGTGCCGAGAAAGAATGTGGAGTCAAGAGCTAGAAGCTCTGAGACTGAATCTCAGCTCTATGTTGTCACCTTGTGTCCTGCCCTTAGTCAGCTGGGCTGTTTGAGATTCAGTCTCACCATTTATAAAATAGCAAAAATAGTTACCACCTCATGTGGTGGCTGTGCAGATCAAATGAAAAAATATATGATCGTAATGGCAGTTGTCTTAATAAGAGCAATGATAACAGTGACAGCAGCAATAACATATTCTACAAAGCATTTCTAGCACGCGGTGCTGCTGTGATTAGGATTTAGAGGACTGATGTCTGCTTCATTTGAATAAAAGAATGAATTAAAATCCTAGAGATAAGCTTCATGTAATTCCGATGTCAAGGTCACAGTTGCAGTCGGTGTCTGCAATTTTGATGATTAAGCAATACACAGGGCTTTATATTTTTGCAAACAGAGGTGCTATGAGAATGATATAAAATTGGGAAGAAATCTTGATCTTTCTGTCTTCTTTTTCTTTTTCTTCTTTGTGTTACTAGTTGAGTCCTCGGTTACTATGATGATAAATGGGATGAAAATGCTGAACCTAGTAATCGAACATGCAAATTGGGACACCAAGAGAGAAAATTTGCTTATAGTCATGAGTATGTTCCTTTTAGAGGAGGCAAAACAGAGAAGAGGTGTTTATAACTAAAACCAAGTCCTGTTTTATAACGTGAAAAGTTCTTTATTGAGTATGAAGTGCTAGTTCACTCCTAATCCAGGATATAAAAACACCAAAAGTCAAAAATAATTACATTCTCCATCAGCAGAGATGGCACCAACCTCTTCCCTGCCTTAATTAATCCCACGGGAACTCAGAGCAGGTGGCCAGTGGGAAAATGCTTAGGACATTCATTCTAGTTTTGTGTTCCAGAAGGAGGACCTGCTATTAATAGAATTCATTTTTATCCTGAAGCCTAAAGGTGTGCATGTAAAAAGTGCTCCACCTAGATGTCTGCCTAGCAGGGCCCCTTGTTTCTTTAGTAAGCATGTCTTTCTAAGAGGCCACTAGAAAAGTCAGCAACAAATCTGTTGGCATCAGCACTGGGACTCTATCCTCACTCTCTATCAGTCTTCGTCAAGAGGCAAACGCTGATGAGAGGGTCAGCACTTTTTCTACTGTGTAATGACTCATTATCAGAATGGTATGGGCCCAAATTTCCTCATTGCAGAAAAGGCACTGACTCGGCATGCTACTGCAGCCACTGTAAGATAGGATCATATTCCTGCTCCAGACTCAAAACAGAGCTGCGTGTGGTAGCTGGATTTGCCCTAATAATACACATAGCAACAAGTTATATACATCCCACTTCTTTGCTTAACCCGGGCATTTCTTCCCAGGTTCAAGAACTTAGAGCAATAACCTGGTATTTTCAGGTTAGTAAAACTATCCTTTGAGGGAGGAAAGATAACTGTATAATTACTCAAATAGAACTTTCTTCTTAGATTCAAGAACTTAAAGCAATAACCTGGTTTTTTCAGAAATACATTTCATTCACCCAGCCACAGAAATATATAGGAAAGAGCAGAATTCAATTAACTATCTACTGTCATGAATCATGGTTTCATAAATTACCCTTCTGGTTTTATTTTTCTTCTAGTTAGTGCTCAAGTGCTAGTTTTAAAAAGGTTAAAAATTAATTCATGAGTTTCATTTGACATTAATTGGGTACACTTGCCTGTAATAAGCATGCCGTGATTGGCATCATATATCATAGAATAAATCTGCATGTCCCCTGGTCCTCCTTGGCTGTCATGGAAGACTTGTAATAGTGAAAGAGTTTGTATATCCCACACCCTGAAAACCTGGAAGAATAACAAACACAGTTCACCACTATTTATACTCGCCTTTCCCAACAAAGATATTTAGGTGAAGCATTTTAAGTCTGAAATATGCTCTTATAAACTTATACCAAAGTATTATTTATATGATGAGCTTACATTTGCTAAGTTCCAATTTAGTTCTGGGTTGGATTATTGTTCATTAATAGCAGAGGAAAATAGCAGCAGTGATTAAAACTTTGCTTAAAGGTATACCTTTAGGAATTGGATTTTTCTATCATTACTCTTTAAGAATCTGGCTCGGGCACAATGGTTCACACCTGTAATCCCAGCACTTTGGTAGGCCAAGGCGGGTGGATCATGAAGTCAAGAGATTGAGACAATCCTGACCAACATGCTGAAACTCCATCTCTACTAAAAATACAAAAATTAGCTCGGTGTGGTGGTGGGCACCTGTAGTTCCAGCTACTCCAGAGGCTGAGGCAGCAGAATCGCTTGAACCTGGGAGGCAGAGGTTGCAGTGAGTCAAGATCATACCATCGCACTACATCCTGGATGAAAGAGTGAGAATTCGTCTCAAAAAAAAAAAAAAAAAGAATGTGGAGGAATAATAAAAGATCATGACTTAGATTTGAATTAAAGTCACATTTCTCTTTGTATTATGGATGAGAAAATAGGAAGAAGACATATTTTAAGTGGAAGCTTTCAAATTGCTCTCTCATGACATATGAAGATGGGAACATCTTCCTAAGTGAAGTTACTAAAAACCTCCCTCTCCACTTGCCCAAAAGCATAAGAATTATAGAAAGCAGTTTTTAGGGATGGTATAGACATACTAAGAGTATAAGAATATAGGTTATTAACACTATCCTTTAAGGGAGGGAAGATAACTCTGTAATTCTCAAATAGAACTTGAGTTAAGCTTGTGATCTGAAAGAACTGGTCTTTGCATTCTTTACTATCTGTTTTTTTTAGCAAGTTAGTGTTATTGAATTTCAGAGATAAGTGTTGATTAATCAATAATTACATTTCTTCAGTTGTAGAAGCTGGGGGGAAAATTACATTTTCTAGCTATATATCAGCCCTTAAATAATATTTTCATGTTATAATAAACGTATTAACCTATCAAATTGGAGTATTTGTTGAGTAAATGGGTGACCATTAACAGAACCACATATAAAACTTTAGTAAGTAGTTAACAGAGTAACCAACTTGAGGCATTTATAATTGAGTTCATTACAAGTTAATTAGGTTCAAATCTTCACTATTGCTAAGGCAGGTTAGTCCTCATATGTAAGAACACAAAGTTGGCTAGGTCCCGTGACTCGGAGAACACGGGTGAGGAGCTTTTGCTCAAATGTAAACCTTCTGTAGGCTAGTATTGCTTGGAACTTGTGCCGTTGAGATTTATTTTATTTATTCTAGTGAAAATGCCAATTTTAAAAGAGTAGCTAGAGTATTGAGCCTTTTCAGTCTTTTATATTATAGAGTAAGCAAGTATAATGGACTATATGAACTTCAATACAGAGCATAGAATGAGAGACAAGAGGAGGAAGAGACAAAAAAGTGGATTCACGGAGTTCACCAAAACAATGTGTCTACGCAAACTGTTCTTCATTTTATTGCCTTGGCTAAGGTCTGTTCATGGCTGGCAGTCTTTCTGCTGTATGCATATACACTCTGAATTGTAGTTGACAAAAAGAACAAGGGCCTAGGCAAACGAGGATTAGGGTTTCAATTCTCGTTCATCACATAAACTTCTTGAGTCTCAGTTTTCTTGTTTCTTGAATGGCCATGATGACATCAGCACCATTCGCCTCATTTAATTGATGTGATTATGTTTTGAAATCTGTGACGTTCTCTATAGAGTTATTATATTGGCTTTTGTCTTCTTTGTCTTCTTCAGTGTTCAGTTCTTTGGGTCTTTACTGTGTGTTTTAGGGAAGTGGCAGTTCCTGCGCTGTGGGAGGCATAAAATCCTTCTGCGTCATTCTGCTCCTATCCTCTAGGTTTCTCTGCTGCCCCCCTCCCTATATGCCTTCTTTGCTACTGTCACACCAAAGTGTTTTGCATTTCCAAAAAGCTTCTTTCTTATTCTGGTCTCTGTGCATTCACAGGAACTCTTCCTTTCATCTGCAATTTCCTCTCAAAGGCCTTCTCTATCTAGCTAACTCCTACTCTTTTTTTTTTAACTCTTCCATAAAGAGAACTAAAGAGTTCAGGTCAGAATAGTGCTAAAAATTTTTGCTTTGATGAAATATTTCTTCTCCAAACATACAGAAAATATATATTTAAAAAAGTAAAAAGAAACAGCAGGGCTTCAAAGAAAGATATATCTCTCTCTGGATCCAAACAAGAGAGAAGCATAAAGCGGTGAATGGGCTGAGCCCTGAGACCTGGGTTGTGACAGCTGAGCAGCTTCTGTGACAGGCAGTGACAGCTGAGCAGCTTCTGCAGAAGACAGGACCAGAAGACCTCCATGCCTTGGCTCCATGGCAGAGATAGCAGCAGGTCTTCCAATTCAGAAAAGCAACAGGCTGTGCTCTGTCTTTATCGGGATGTGTAATTTTTTCAAAGATATTAGACCAGTGAGGTTGGGGCACATCACTTTCTGACCAGGAAGTAAACAAGGTAACCTCTGGCTCAGGGACTAGAGCTATTTATGATCTGGGACCTAAAGGGCCAGGTAGAGGAGAGTGTAGATTGGAAGGAATGAGCATAGACACACACACACACACACACATACACACACGCACACGCACACAGAAAGAGAGAGGCTGCAAGCAGTGGCTCACACCTGTAATCCCAGCCCTTTGGGAGGCCAAGGAGGGCAGATTACTTGTGGTCAGGAATTCAAGACCAGCCTGGCCAACCTGGTAAAACTCTCTTTCTACTAAAAATACAAAAATTAGCCAAGCATGGTGATGCATGCCTGTAATCCCAGCTACTCAGGAGGCTGAGGCAGGAGAATCGCTTGAACCCAGGAGGTAGAAGTTGCAGTGAGCCGAGATCATGCCACTGCACTCTAGACTGGGCAACAGAGTGAGACGTGGTCTCAAAAAAAAAAAAAAAGAGAGAGAGAGAGAGAGAAAGAGAAAGAGACAGAGAACTAAATATTAAAAGGAGACTATTCTTTTTAGAAAAATATAGAGGAGGAGGCTATCTTCAAGAACTTCAGAGTTGGAAGAGATTTCTTAAATAAGCACAAAAAGCATAAGCCATGAAAACTTTAAAAATTAAAATTAAAAACTTCTGTTCAACCAAAGCAACAAGCACAAAGACACAAAGTGTAGAAACTACTCAAATGTTCATTGGCCAAGTTAGACAAATAAATGTGCTGCATTCGTACAACAGGATTCCATCAGTAATTAAAATAAATGAACTACAGCTACATGTAACAATATAAATAAATATCAAAATATACTGTTGAGGGAAAAACTGCAGTAGGGTATATTTATTATAGTATTTATGCTATAAATATTACATAAAACATTCAAAATAAAGCTATATCAGGGACACTTGCACTAATGATTTAAAAACATGGTGCTGGTTAAAAATTAACAAAAATTCAAAAAAATTAATCTTTAAACAACTTTTCATTGGACATCCTTCCAATTAGATGTTCTTTCTCTGGATACCTATAATGTAACTGTGCTTTCTCTGGATACCTATAATGTGCTGCTTAAGGACAGGGATATGTTCTGAGAAACATGTCCTGAGGCAATTTTGTCCTTCTGTGAACATCATAGAGTATAATTACACATACCTAGCTGGTATAGCCTACCCTGTGCCCAGGCTATATGGTATAGTTATATGATCACCATCATATATGATGCAGCACATGACTGCATCTGTCTGTATTAATTGCTATATTGTAGAAGTTCAGTCAGGATGGTGGGAAAAATTGTAAAATAGATGCAAACCCTCTTGGAAGGCCAGAAGGTTTTTGCAAAAGCCTCGGAAAAGAATGAGCCGAAGGTGGTGGTTCTTACCCAGTGGCAATTAGGCAGGAGTAGATAGAAAGGAATGTGGGAGAGTTTATCTAAAGAGCTTGTTTACTCATGTGGTCCTAAGGCTGACCTTTGAACATCCATGGGCCCATGACTGCTCTCTACTTGGGGGGTCAACAATGTTATTACCCACAAATGGTGTCAGCTTTAGGCCTCAGAATCTGGCCTTTAATCATTATCCACAAGTGTGCTGACTCAAAGCCTCTGTCATTAAATCTAGACTGAATAAATGCCTGGAGTGCCAGCTGGTCAGGGCCACAGTTACTAACTCTTTACCAAACCCTTCTTTGTGTCTGTGAGCAGCCGGCTGCCTAGCCTGCTCTTTCACTGGATATTTGTGTCTGAGTGTATCTGTTCATCTGTCGCTGGGTCAGGGTCTGCTGGTTGGACCTGGCATAATATGATGACTTATTCAGTGGCCTTCTCTACTAGACTATAACTCTCTTGGGGGAAGAACCACAGCTTATTTGATTCTTTTTCCCCAATGTCTAATGTATTCTGTTTAGCTTGGTTGGTTAGTTGGTTTTTGGTCTTATTCTCTGTCTTGGTCAAATAGGCATTTATATGGCTTTGCACTGTATAGACAATACATTTTTAATTTAATAAATCAATTAATAAATAGGATAGCCTCAGAAAACATAATCTATTTACTTTATTCTTAGGTGGTCACAGTATTTTAGTTGCTTTAGGGGAAAGAGAGTAGTGATATCTGTGAACCCTGAACATCTGAGATGAGTCTCAGTTAACTTAGAAAGTTTATTTTGCCAAGGTTGAGGACACATGCCCCTGACATAGCCTCACTCAGAAGGTCCTCACGACATGTGCTCAAGGTGGTCAGGGCAGAGCTTGGTTCTATACAGTTTAGGAAGATGTGAGATATCAATTAATATATGAAAGATGTACATTGGTTATGTCCAGAAAGTCAGGGCAGCTCAAGCAGGGAGGGGGCTTCCAGGTCACAGGTAGGTGAGAGACAAATGGTTACATTTTTTTTAAGTTTCTGATTAGTCTTTCCAAGGGAGGCAATCAGATATGCATTTGTCTCAGTGAAAAGAGGGATGACTTTGAATAGAATGGGAGGCAGGTTTGACCTAAGTGTTCCCAGATTGACTTTTTCCTTTAGCTTAGTGATTTAAGGGCCCCTAACATTTATTTTCCTTTCTCATATTAATTAGGCTCTAGTCTTCTTTCACCAATTCCCCTAGAGGTTGTCAGTGTTCTTTTGTCTGTTTGTTTGTTTTGTTTTTTGAGACAGTCTTGCACTGTCACCCAGGCTGGAGTGCAGTGGCGTGATCTCAGCTCACTGCAACCTCCACCTTCTAGGTTCAAGTGATTCTCCTGCCTCAGCCTCCTGGGTAGCTCAGATTACAGGCACCCACCACCATGCCCAGCTAATTTTTTGTATTTTTAGTAGAGACAGGGTTTCACTATGTTGGCCAGGCTGGTCTTGAACTCCTGACCTCATGATCAGTCCCCCTCGGCCTCCGAAAGTACTGGGATTACAGGCGTGAGCCACCGCACCTGGCCAGTTGTCAGTTTTCTTATGGTAGATATTAGTGATACAAAGCTCAAGAGGGCAGAAGTGGAGTCATGTCAGCCCATGTTTAGGAAGAAAATGGGCAAAACATCACAGAGGCAGGCTGGGTTGTCATAAAAGGAAGCTCAGTTGCTTTACGACAGGGATATGTCATGAAGACATGTAAAGAAAATGAAGGAGGGTAGGTGGCTTCTACTAAAGAGGCCAGGGCAGAATGGGATATTTGTAAGTTATAAATTAAATATTATATACATGAATATAAACTGAAATTATTTTAAAAATTTATCTTCTAGCAGCAGTAAAAATAATAATGATAATTTTCTTTTCTTTTTTTGAGATAGAGTTTCGCTCTTGTCACCCAAGCTGGAGTGCAATGGCATGATCTTGGCTCACCGCAACGTCCGCCTCCCAGGTTCAAGCAATTCTCCAGCCTCAGCTTCCGAGTAGCTAGGATTACAGGCACCTGCCGCCACACCTGACTAAGTTTTGTAATTTTAGTAGAGGGTTTCACCTTGTTGGCCAGGCTGGTCTCGAACTCCTGACCTCAGGTGATTTATCCACCTTAACCTCCCAAAGTACTGGGATTACACGTGTGAGCCACTGCACCTGGCCAATAATGATAATTTTCAAATAAATTGGGAATGGAGTGAGATGGAAGGATTTGGTTAACATTGGGAAAAAGATTCCACTGTAAGGTTAAGTGTTTTGAGTAATTGAAATCACTTATCACAAAATATCAAAGAAAAGGACAAGAGAAAGACTTCTCCTGCAGAATTTTGTAAGAATTAATTAATAGGCTGGGCACAGTGGCTCACGCCTGCAATCCCAGCACTTTGGGAGGCCGAGGCAGGCAGATTATGAGGCCAATAGATCGAGACCATACTGGCCAACATGGTAAAGCCCCGTCTCTACTAAAAATACAATAAAAATTTAGCTGGGCTTGGTGGCATATGCCTGTAGTCCCAGCTACTCAGAAAGCTGAGGCAGGAGAATTACTTGAACCTGGGAGGTGGAGGTTGCAGTGAGCCAAGATCGTGCCACTGCACTCCGGCCTGGTGCCTGGCGACAGAGCAAGACTCTGTCTAAAAAAAAAAAGGGAAGAAAAAAAAGAATTAATAAATAATGATGAAGTAGAAGAATTTTAAAAATATATTCATGTGTGTACCTGGAGTGAGGATTGTTTTGATTCATCATATTTCCTGGCATTTCTTCTTGCAAACTTTATGCCAATTATTATTGTCCAAATATATTAATAAAGTATCTGTTTTTTTTTTTTTTTAGATGAATCTCACTCTATTGCCCAGGCTGGAATGCAGTGGACTGCTCCCAGTTCACTGCAAACTCTAGCTCCTGGGTCAAGTGATTCTTGTGCCTCAACCTCCAGAGTAGCTGGGATTACGGGTGCCCACCACCAGGCCCAGCTAATTTTTGTGTTTTTAGTAGAGATGGGCTTTCACCATGTTGGCCAGGCTGATCTCAAACTCCTGACCTCAAGTGATCCTCCTGCCTTGGCCTCCCAAAGTGCTAGGATTACAGGTGTGAGCCGTCACACCTGGCCAAGTATCTGTTGTTTGATGGGTGTTTACTACAGAGTGACTAGAGCAGATTGTCTGATTTATAAGAAGATGCAACACTAACAGGCCATACAAAATTCATTATACATCAAATAATTATGAAGCTCTGCCCTAGGTGTTACAGACACAAAGATTAATAGAAGCCCTATTACCGTCCTTGAGGAGATCTAGGTCTAGGCAGGAGAGTAGACGGACGACAAATAGTGATACTGCATTGTAAGAAATACCTGAATGGAAGTTTAAACATTATTCCATAACGAAAATTGTACCAGTAGAAATCTTTAGAGTTATAATCACATTATGATTTAGATAGAGAAAGGGGTCTGGGGATTTCACCATTTTCTGATTGTAGAGGAAAGTCAGAATTTGGCCTGCCTTTCTAATTTTACCCAACGGCTACAAGAGGCTAATGAGATTTAGTCCCCAAATAAATCAAATCAGGGTCACTCAATTGTTTACATGATTTTACATTAAGAAGCCTGAAGACCTATGAGATTATGATCTCATAAGAGTTAACATAGTACTTCAGACAAATGGTACATTTCAAAATCAGGGTATGTATAGCTGTACAATACAAACGGCACACATTCAACACTGTTTAGGAAATTCAATGCTAAATGTATTTATTAAGTTCTTACACATTACTTAAGAAAAAAATATATTTTTAGCACTGTATGTAGAACTAAACCTGTTAATTTTACCATCTTGCTCTCACATTCGTCCTGTGTGATAACTGGCAAATAGAAAATGAAGACATCCAGCATGTCTTTAAAAATTAACTTTTTAATTGCGAAACTAATGTACCTAGTAAACAGATCCAAACAGTACCAAAACCAAAGTCCTCCTTCCCACATACCACTTAACTCTAGACTCCTCAATCCCACTCCTTACGTAATAATTATTGGAAGATACCACCTCGGGAGGCAGACTATCTCAGTTGAATCCTGATTCATCTGCAATAACTAGTGTACTTGGGCAAATCTCTTAATTTCTCTGAGCTTTAGCTATCCCACTTGTAAGGAGAATAACACCAGTACCTATCTCAATCTACCACAAAGGGTTAAATGAAACATAAATGAGCTTGGTAAAGCAATATAAAGAGCTTACATCTATGTTAGGGCATATTTATGCACTTAGATTTACCTTTTTTTTTTTTTTTTTTTTTTGAGACAAGGTCTCCTTATGTTGCCCAGGAGTGGGACTGAGGACTCTAGAGTGAAGTGGTAGGTGGGAAGGAGGACTTTGGTTTTTGTACTATTTGAATCTGTTTATTAGGTACATTAGTTTGGTAATTAAAAAGTTAATTTTTAAAGACATGCTGGATGTCTTCATTTCCTATTTGCCAGTTATCACACAGGACGAATGTGAAAACAAGATGAAAACAACTCCCAAGCTCAAGTGATCCTCCCCCTTCAGCCTCGTGCATAGCTGGGACTACAGGCCTGCACCCCTGTGCCTGGCTTTACCTCATTCTTTTAATGGCTGAATAGTACTCTGTTTGTGAATGCTCCAAAGTTTATTGTAATTAGTTCACTATTCATAGGTATTAGATTTCTTTATTTTCTTTTATTAAAGCAGTAGTGAACCTCTTTGCACATATATCTTTTTAAAGTACACTGTTTGTAAAGCAATATAAATATAACTGAATAAGTTCCTACAAATAGAATGTTTGTGTCAAAGGGTGTGACTATTTTGAGTTTTGAGAGATATGCCAAATTAACTTTGCCTTTTGAGAAGATTACAGGCAGTTTGATAACTTCTTGATTTCAACTTGCATAATCAGCTTTAATAATCAGTTTCAATTTACAGGGAAAATTGAACTTGATGTCTTTGTCATTCCTAGGTTTGGTCATCAAAGATTTGGGGCAGCTATGCTTTATTTACTCAACTAGATTTTTAGCTTCTTTCGGACAAAGATTATATCAAAATATAAATAGGCACAGAGTCTAATGCACTCTCGGGCATTTAGCATGGGGTCGTATATTGGTTGACATGTTAATTAATGCAGTAGAAAGTTGGGATTCTGCTGGGCGTGGAGGCTCACACCTGTAATCCCAGCACTTTGGGAGGCTGAGGCGGGTGGATCATCTGAGGTAGGGAGTTTGAGACCAGCATGACCAACATGGAAAAAACCCGTCTCTACTGAAAATACAAAAAATTAGCCCAGCATGGTGGCACATGCCTGTAATCCCAGCTACTCAGGAGGCTGAAGCAGGAGAATTGCTTGAACCCAGGAGGCGGAGGTTGAGATGATCCGAGGTAATGCCATTGCACTCCAGCATGGGGAACAAAAGCAAAACTCAGCCTCAAAAAAAAAAGAAAAGGAAAGTTGGGATTCCTAGTTATACAGCCCTCAGACACAGTTTGCCAGCCAAGAAACAATGTGAGGGAACCACATTTGTGAGAGATAAAAGGTTAATGTCAGGCCGGGCGCGGTGGCTCAAGCCTGTAATCCCAGCACTTTGGGAGGCCGAGGCGGGTGGATCACAAGGTCAAGAGATCGAGACCATCCTGGTCAACATGG
>NW_016107390.1:5740148-5751817 GCF_001604975.1 Cebus imitator
AAAAAAAAAAAAAAAAAAAAAAAAAGGTTAATGTCAATAGAATACCCAGATACTTACCCTAGGGAGGCTGTAGTGAATATGTGTATGTGTGTGTACAAGGGGTCTGAAAGCTGGTAGAGGTGTCTAGAGAAAGTCTGGAGGATGAAATAAAGACACTCCGAAACACAATAAAAATCACAAAGGCAAGAGTCCCAAAGGGCAAAAATCACAAACAGCCGGCCTCATCTGAAGCAAATATGCAATCATAGCTAAGAGCTCCTGGTTATGTAAGTGTGATAGCCACGCTCAAAAGGAAGCCTCATGTAGGGACTGCTTCCTGCTCTTTGAGGTGTGTTTCTCCCTTGACTCAGAAACATCCACAAGGTCTTCCTTTGAAGGTTGTCAAGGAGCTGTCCTGGGTGACAAACTAAAGAAAAAGCAAGTCCTGCACATAAGCAGAAAGTATTACAAGTTGAGAACTGAATTCCAAAGCATGTGCCCTCACTCCTTTTTCTTAGTTTTTAGTTTTTCTTCCCAGTTGGCCACTCACATAAGTTTCCTAATACATACTATGTCTTCCTCCCAAATTTTTCCTACAGTCACTCAGGAAATTTTGAAACAAAAAAATCTTACTCTAAAGAATGTTGCAAGGCCGGGTGCGGTGGCTCACGCTTGTAATCCCAGCACTTTGGGAGGCTGAGGTGGGCAGATCATGAGGTCAGGAGTTCGAGACCAGCCTGACCAATATGGTGAAACTCTGTCTCTACTAAAAATACAAAAATTAGCCTAGCATGGTGGCCCGCACCTGTAATCCTACTTGGGAGGCTGAGGCAGGAGAATCGCTTGAACCTAGGAGGCGGAGGTTGCAGTGAGCTGAGATCGCTTTACTGCACTCCACGCTGGATGACAGAACGAGGCTCCATTTGAAAAAAAAAAATGGAAAGAATGTTGCAGACAGTTGACTCAAAAGGGAATGTCTCAAGAGCAGAATGAAGACACAAGAGGGTAAAATACTGAAGGCAGTGAAACCAGACTCTCAATCATGGATATTTCCAGTTATCTAAAAAACAAGAAAAACAAATCTTTGAATTTACCTCATTTACAATAATCCCATACAAACAGAAAGCACAAGAGACAAGGAAAGATTTGAAAGCAAGGAAAGATTTCAAATTTTTAAAACTTAAAAGTAATAGTTTAAAGGGTTAATTTTTCTATCTCCAGGTTTATTTCAAATTTACACATTTCTCACCAGAAGGAAAAAAAAAACTACATTTTTGTCTTAGTGAAGGCTTTATGCATGGCATGATGTTTCACTTAAAGGATAGACAGGATGGCTGGAAATGGGAGAATTGTTTCAGACAAAGACAGGGATGCAGAAAGCCTTTGGAGAAGGATTTGGCAAGGCTTGGAATTTCTGAAGGCAAACAAAGCTGAAAAAGGTATTCTGGTTCCAGACCCTAGAGAGCCTTAAGAACAAGAAAAAAATAATTTGAATTTTATTTGTAATTTATGAGGGGCCTTTGAATCTATGTGAGAAGGCAATGACAAGTTTATAAATGGGTTAGAGGAGAATCAACATGGCAGCACAATATCTGGATGGCTTGGGGAGAGAAGAGACTGAAGGTGCTTCCTAATGGGCCACCTGCAACTGGGAGCCCCTTGGTGGGTGGGTCTGAACTAAGGCCATGACTCTGGGAAGAGGAATGAGGTAATTTAGGGAAGACACTTTTCAGAGACTTAGAACTGACTAGCGGTAAGGCTTACCGAGACAGAAGGATCAAAGGCGACTTTGAAGTTGGATCATGGCTCACTGGGAAACAAATGATACCATTAACAGAGAAAAATCAGAAGGAAGGAAGAGAAGACTTGACGTAGAAAATAAATTCAGTTTTAGGTAGGCAGAATTTTTTTTTTAAGATAAAGAACTGCCTTTGAAGATATGCACACCCACAATCTAGTCAAGCTGCCTTTTCTCAGGTTTCTACATACCACTTCCAAAGTGAAAATTTATGAAAAATAGCAAGTTTTATGTTCATTTGTAATCTGTTAAAAAATCATTAAAGTATGTAAATTTCTCTTCTTCACAGAAAAAAAAAAGAGAGAATCAGCCTTTCGGTCAACAGAGCTATGCTTGAGAAGGTTCCCAACCATTGCTCCTGTTGGTTTTGCTGATGAAATGAAAGTAAGTGAAGATGGTATTTGTCTCTGCATTTTTCAACATTTGTCAATTCTTCTTCAGGTACAATAGATGTAGCATATCTGTTCAATACTTGGGCTCTATGACTGGACATACAATTTTAGCAGTTGGGGAAGAAAATAATATCCTGGTGGAAGGACTGCAAAATTAGAAAACGCATGAAAATCTTGCTATTTGAAGAGCTTAGGAAAAGGCGTGCAGTTGGCACACTGTATGCATGGTGATTTATGTGCTTTCTGCTTATTGTGATGAACACTCATTTATACGAAGTAGTTTGAAGGGATGTTGTCTGTTCTCTTTTCTGTAAATAGTACTATAGCTTCAATAAGAAAAAAAACAAAAACATGTATGTGCCTAGTTTCCTTTTCTTTCCTTTTCTTTTCTTTTTTTTTTTTTTTTCTTTTGAGACTGAGTCTCACTCTGTTGCCCAGGCATGCAGTGTCATGATCTCAGCTTACTGCAACCTCTGCCTCCCAGGTTCAAGCAATTCTCATGCCTCAGCCTCCTGAGTAGCTGGGATTACAGGTACGCACCACCAGGCCTGGCTAATTTTTATATTTTTAGTAGAGACCAGGTTTCACCGTGTTGGCCAGGCTGGTCTCGAACTTCTAACCTCAAATAATCCACCCACCTGGCCTCTCAAAGTGCTGGGATTACAGGTGTGAGCTACAGCCTGGTTTGCTCTTCTTTCTGCCTAAAGTGCCCTTTTCCTTTTCCTAGATCTTCATGGGGCTGGTTCCCCTGGTCATTCAAGCTTTGGCTTTTATGTCACCTCCTCAGAGGTGATTCAATCACACTGAACCACTGTGTTTTCTATTTCTCCTCTTCCCCTTCTTCTCCTCCTCCTCCTCCTCTTTTTCTTCTCCTTCTCCTTCTTCCTCTTGTTCTTCCCCTTCCTCTTCCTCTTCCCCTTCCCCTCCTCCTCCTTCTTCTCCTTCTTCTGCTGCTTCTGCTTCTGCTTCTTCTGCTTCTTTGGTAGAGATAGATTCTTGCTATTTTGCTTAGGCTGTTTTTGAACTCCTGGCTTCAAGAAATCCTCCTGTCTCAGCCTCCCAAAGTGCTGTGATTACAGGCACGAACCATTGTACCCAGCCGCACGTTTTCTCTTTCTTACCATACTTATCGCACTGTTTCCTTGTGTATTTGATACTTCACTTGTTTGTCTCTCTCTTCCTCTAGCATGTCAACTTCCTCAGTAAGCGGCCCTGGTCCTCCTTGTTCAACATTTTGTCCTTAGGAACTCAGGGCTGGGCTTGGTGGCTCACGCCTGTAAAATCCCAGCACTTTGGGAGGCCATGGTGGACAGATCACGAGGTTAATAGAGCAAGACCATCCTGGCCAACATGATGAAACCCCGGCTCTACTAAAAATACAAAAATTAGCTAGGTGTGGTGGTGCACACCTGTAGTCCCAGCTATTTGGGAGACTGAGGCAGGAGAATCACTTGAACCCGGGAAGCGGAGATTGTAGTGAGCCGAGATCATGCCGCTGCACTCCGGCCTGGCGGCAGAGCAAGACTCCAACTCAAAAACAAAAAGAACTCAGAACAGTATTTAACACACAAGAAATAAATAAATATTTGCAAAATAACTAAATGAATGACCATCTTTCATCTTTATAGTGGCCCTCTGGGCTAAACATTCCTACATTTACAGGTGAAGAAACGAAGTGGAAAGATATTAAGTAATTTTCCCAAGTGGAGCTATTGAGATGCATGAATGCGTCTCATCTTAATACACCCATGACATTTAAAAGAAATACAAAAGGTTATCTCTTCTTTCTCTTCATCTCTGAGCATGAGTGATTTTGTTATATCCGAGCGAGTTTTAAACACAACCGCCCGCTCTGAGTTTGCTGAGAGCCCATTCTAACGCCGGCGTCCGAGAGTCAGCTAGGACTCAACCCTCTCCACCCAGAACAAAGCGTGATCAACATTTTTATATCAGTTCAGGGTCAGGGCGCAGAATGCCCTACATAGCTCAGAGGGGGTAAAATGGAGTTGGCAGGATTGTTTAAAATGTATTCACCAGAGCCAAGCTAGGGTATTTCAATTTCAACTTTTGCTAGAAAGATGTCTTACTTTTCTTTAAATTATCTGTAGGAGACTCCAGGTCTCAATCATAACATGTTTTTAGATTTAGTGTCTCAAAACCTTTACTGTCTTTCCAGTACTACTTAAAAAAAAGTTTCCTTACTGCAAAGGAAAATGTACATTTACTATCAAAAAAAATGAAAAGACAAAACAAAAGAAAAAAATCCATCCACGTCTGTCCACAATCTTGTCAACCTCACTAAAACATCTTGCTGTTAATCATCTCCATTAATATAGGATAGACAAATATATGTTTTAAAATTGATTACTTACATATTATTTTATTTTATATATCATATTATTTAGATATTTTCATATCACTATTCATTTACATAATGTTGAATGTCTGTGTGACAGAAGGATATGACATAATTTACTGAATCAAACTATTTCTTTTCTCTTGAATTTTACTTTATGGGTGCATCACCCTATCACTCTTTTTCAACTGCAATATTTACCTTAAAACTCACCCATTTTTAGTGTAAGTTTCTGTGCGTTTTAGTCAATTTAAATAGTTATGCAGCCATTATCATAATCTTTTTTCTTTTAAAGATGGTGTTACACTATGTTTCCCAGGCTGGTCTCAAACTCCTGGGCTCAAGTAATCCTCCCGCCTTGACCTCCTAAAGTGCTAGGATTACAAGCTGACCATTACGTGCAGCCCCTTACTCTTTTTTTAAAAAACAATTTTGTCAATGTATTTTATTTAACCCTATATAGCCAAATCATTATCACTTCAATATATAATCAATATAAAAGCAATTGACCCAGTGCCATGGCTCAGGCCTATACCAACACTTTGAGGCAGGAAGATCACTTGAGCTTAGGAGTTCAGGCAACATAGCAAGACCCCATCTCTATCAAAAATTTAAAAATTAGCAACATAGAGAGACCCCCATCTTCTCTACAAAAAAAAAAAATAGGCCAGGCACCATGGCTCACACCTGTAATCCCAGGACTTTGGGAGGCCAAGGCAGGCAGATTTCTTGAGCCCAGGAGGTCAAGGCTGCAGTGACCCGTCATTGTACCACTGCACTCCAGCCTGGGTAACAAAGGGAAACCCTGCCAAAAAAAAAAAAAAAATGCTTGGTATGGTGGCCTCTGCCTGTAGACCCAGCTACTGGGGAGGCTGAGGTGGGAGGATCCCTGGAGCCAGGTAGGTCAAGGCAGCAGAGAGCCTGAGGCTGTAGTACACCCCACCACACCACGCCACTGTACTGCAGCCTGGGTGACAGAGCAAGATCCTGTCTCAAAAAATTGAGGGTTTTTTTTGCAGGGGAGCAGATACTGAATCTTTGGAGTCTTGTGTATTTTACACTCACAGCAGACCTCAATTTGGACTAGCCTTATTTTAAGAATTTGTGGCTGCCATATTGGCAGGTGAGGGCTGCTGGCCTGCTGAGGAGGCCTGCAGGTGAGGTCATGTCCTCAGCTATGAGCTGGAGGGGTCAGGAGCAGGGTACATTTTCCTCTCTAGCTTGGGAGGAACCGCTCGAAGATCCTTAGACTCTTTCCCTTGTGGTTGCACATGGCAAGCACGGGGGTCCAGGGAGATTCACACAGTTCCGTGAGCATGGAGAGAACGACTGGGCCTTGGAGGTCCCGATTCCTTCCATTGAAGGGTTTTGTGTCGGGTAGAGGGTGTATGTGGGGAGGGAGGCGTGAGGGTGGGGTACGTGGGGCAAAGAGGGACAGTGTCCGAGTTTTTTTCTTTCCCTTCCCTCTTTCATTTTCTTTCTGTATTTCTTGCTTCTTCCCTATTTTCTTTATGTCCTTTTTTCCTTCTGAAATCAATATAAGCAATGGTGCAATGAGCATCCTTTTATACAGATCTCCGTGTACTCCTCTGGTTATTTTATTAGAATAAATGCTCAGGAAGTTTTTGTCATTTTCATTTCCACCCAGCAGTACATAAACCTGTCTGTGTTCTTAAACCTTTGCCCTTCGCTCCTCTTTCTTTCCGCTACTGATTTGCTAAATATTTTTGATATTTGTTCAAGGATATTATTGCAATTTCTTGATTTTTTAAATTGTATTTTTGCCCCCCTGCTCCGCCGTCTGCTTTGTTTATGAGCATAGGGAGGCAGGCTGAGGAAGAGGCAAATATGGGATTGACCACACTTCAGCATTAGATAGCTCTGTGACCTTGTGTAAGTGACTGGGATTTCATTTTCCTTTATGTCCATAAAATGGGGATAATTACTTTATTAGGTTGTTGTTAACATCAATGAGTTGCCTATGTCAAATACTTGGCACAGCACCTGGCACTTAAGCACTTGACAAATGATAGCTATTATAATTTACAGAAAGTTTGAATGTTTATGTAGTCATACTTATTTTCCCTTTAGCCATAGGTGCTATGCTTAGGAATTACCCTAAAGTTGTAAGACTATTCACCTATATTTTCTTCTGGAAATGTAGAATTTCTATGGTTTTGTATTTTAAAATTAAAATCTCGAATTCATATGTAATGTATTGTGGTGTATATTGCCAAATGATGATCTGATTACATCTTTCTTTCTTTATAGCTGATCAGTTTTCCCAACACGTATTGAACAAACCATCCTTTGCTTACATATTTGAAATGTTACTTCTGCCCTATGCAAAATGCCCACAGACACATGAACTAATTCCTGCATTTTCCTCTTTGCTTCATAGATGTGATTCTTTCTGCATTCACTGCTGCTCTATTTATCTTAGCTTTATGATAAGCTCTAATATTGGACAAGGAAAGTGCCATCTCACAATTATATCTCCCAAAGTTTCTAGGACATTCGTATATGCCCGTATTTTTACATTAACTTTAAACTTGGCAAGCTCATACTTAAATAATTCTGACTAGCAATAAATAAATCGGTTTATCTGATGGAGACTATCTTTCACAGTACAATATTTCCATGTAGGAACATAGTATGTCCCTTTATTCGTGAAACAAAAGTACCTCAGTAAAACTTCATAGTTACCTTAATGTTCGTAGTGAATATTGCTTAACAAGTTTATTCCTAGGTATTTCATATTTTTTACTCTTGTGAATGCTATCTCTTTGACTTTTTTCCTTACTAGTTATTGTTCTTATATAGAAATTTATTATTTTTATTTTTTAGAAATTTATTTTTTAATTTTATTTTTAAGTTGCTATTGCAATTAGCCACTTTATTGAATTTATCTATTCCTACACTGAAACTTGATTTTATTGATTTTTTTCAAGCAGACAATCACATTATTTGCAAATATAATTCAGTCTCCTAATGTTTAATATTTTTAACTCTTTTTTTTGTTTTATTACATTGGTTAGAACATTTCAAACACTGTTTAGAAACAGCAACAATAACAGAAATCCTCATTTTTTTCTGATGTTCCTATCTATTGAAAGGCTGCTTGTGTTTTACTTTTAGGGAAAATATTTGCTATCTTTTCAATATTGTTTTATTTGTGCACTTATTTTTAAACATGTTCTTTCTTATGTATAGTCAATAGAAACAGAGAACACTGGTCTATCATTCCTTTCCCATACTGACAATATTTTTCTCAATGATTCAGTGACTATCACCTATTGCAGTCAAAAATTGTATATTCCCTATGCCTTCCAACAGATAATTTTAAGGAAAAACTAGCTTTGTTTTGTTATTTTCTTTTTGTTACCTTTGCAGAGGAAAGGCTGACGACATGTTGATCTTTCTCATTGGTTACGATCTCAGTGATACTAAACATGTGTCCCACGAGCTTCCCCACTGGCTTGGTGCTGATATTGGGGTGCCACAACCGGATGACTTTATCATCACCTGGAAAGGAGGACAGGAAAGATTCTTTGTTTTCTCAGGTGGTCAAAGCTTCAAATGTATCTCTCAATGTATCATACCCTTATCTTTCTTCTAACAGCAAATCACAGTCTGTTTCTGGCAGGATGAATTCTGTGATTGATGTGCTAAGGGGCTGGCCTTGGTTTGGATCTGTTGCTTCTTGTCAAGGCTGTTTTGTAAAGACTGTATTTACATATACAAATGTGAATTCTCATAAATATTTTATGAGTTCTTTTCTTGATTCAATCCTTTCCTATACTGTCATGCATTACTGCATTATTTATACTCTATTTACTTCCCAAAATATTTAAGGCAGCTGTTCTTTTGTTTTCACATTCTTAAATTATGCAAACATTATAATAATAAAAGCAAGCAAGGAAAGAGGAAAACTGCACTTAATCTCCACCATTGTAACAAATCAACTGTTGTCATTTTTTCATCTTCCCTTCTAGCAAGTATTCATAGGCATATATAATTTATATGTAGTTACTATCATAGAATAAATATGATTTTTTAATTATTAAAATCATATGGGTTCATGGTAAAAGATTTAAACATTATAGAAGGGTATAATTTTTATTAAAAATGTCTTTTCCTCTATAATCTCTAATTTAACTCCCTGTAGGAAATCACTGTTAACTTTTTAAAAATATAAATTACATATATTTCTGGATACATGTTTATACCCACTACTTTTCTATATTCAGACCATGGGCTCATGCCTGCATAATTATTCTTTTAGTTACTATTTCACAATTTCTTTCTTTTTTTTTTTTTGAGATGGAATCTTACTCTATTGCCAGGCTGGAGTGCAGTAGTGTGCTCTAGGCTCACTGCAGCCTCCACCTCCTGAATTCAAGTGAGTCTCCTGCCCCAGCCTCTTCAGTAGCTGGGACTACAGGCTTGTGCCACCATGCCCAGCTAATTTTTTGTATTTTTAGTAGAGACGGGGTTTCACTTTGTTAGCCAGGATGGTCTTGAACACCTGACCTTGTGATCCGCCAGCCTCACCTCCCAAAGTGCTAGGATTACAGGCTCCAGCCATCGCACCTGGCCTATTTCACAATTTCTTAACTTCTTGTTTATTTATTTATTTATTTATTTTTGAGACGGAGTTTCACTCTTGTTACCCAGGCTGGAGTGCAATGGCGCGATCTCGGCTCACCGCAACCTCCGCCTCCTGGGTTCAGGCAATTCTCCTGCCTCAGCCTCCCGAGTAGCTGGGATTACAGGCACGCGCCACCATGCCCAGCTAATGTTTTGTATTTTTAGTAGAGACGGGGTTTCACCATGTTGACCAGGATGGTCTCGATCTCTTGACCTTGTGATCCACCCGCCTCGGCCTCCCAAAGTGCTGGGATTACAGGCGTGAGCCACCGCGCCCGGCCAACTTCTTGTTTATTGATTCGTCCACTAATTCTAGTTTTTTTTTAAATCTTATTCAACAATACTGCAATGAATAGTTATTGTACTTCTGTGGTCTTTTTTTCCTTTTGGATTATTTACTGAGGATAAAGTCCCACTTGTGATATCACTATGTTAAAGGCTATAAACATTTTATCACTTTTAAACATATTGCTAGCTTACTTTCCAAAATGGTTGTACCAAATCCCAAGGCCATCAATTATATATTCCGTCAGTTTCATTAAATTCTGGCCAGCACATGAATATTGTCATGACCTAAAATATTTGCTATGTTAATAGGTCTAAAGCAATACCTTATTTTTAATTACATTTTATGATAGTTAATGCCGTTGGTTATTTTTTCCCAAATATATCTGTTAATTGTATCTTCTTCTGTAAATTGTTTGACTATATCCTTTAGCCATGATCTATTGGGATTTTGATAGCACTAAAAATAAAAATTGAACCATGAACACACACAGACACAGACACACAGAGTTTTATGAAGAAACTGGCTACCTGTTCACCAAACCCACATCCTGTCTTCCTGGGCACACATTTCCAGACTCCTTTGCAGTTAGGTGTGGTCAGGTTACTGAGTTCTAAGTGAATTCTGAGAGCTGATTTTAAACTTTACATTTTCATTGTGTCTGACCCATTCACATTTTGGGGGTTATTTTATTACGGCAGCCAGCATTACTTGAACAAATGCTTAGCTGTAATCTAATTGTGTTTACAAAAAGAATAAAAACTGTAATCGTTTACAAAATACAGAATATTTTTTAAGATATTAAATTTTCTAATTCACAAATAATTCTTTAAATGTCATCCTGGAAACTGAGTCATAAAAACAGCAAATAACTTCAAATTGGGATCCTAGAAGTCGCATAATCCAATTTTCTTATCTCACAAAAGACAGAAACTAACTCCCAGAGATTAAATAATTTTAATCAAATGATTTAATTTAATTATTTGAATGTGATTTGTACATCTCGGAATATGGAACTGAGTTATAATACAACAATGCATTCCTAAGCACCTTACATATTACCAAAGACCTTACATATTACCAAAGACCTACATATTACCAAAGACCTACATATTACCAAAGAGAAAAAGGTTGTATAAAAGCATTATAACCTGTTATAATTTATATATAACCTCTTATTAACAGTCATAATTTACTTATAAAAAGTCTAAAATTCAAAATAGTCATTTTACATTCTTCACAGAATTAGAAGAAACTATTTTAAAATTTAAGTGGAACCAAAAAAGAGCCCAAATAGCAAAGACAATCCTAAGCAAAAAGAACAAAGCTGATGGCGTCAAGCTACCCCACTTCAAACTATACTACAAGGCTCCAGTAACCCAAAGAGCATGGTACTGGTATGAAAACAGACACATAGACCAATGGAACAGAATAGAGATCTCAGAAATAAAACCACACACCTACAACTAGCTGATTGTCGACAAACCTGACCAATACAAGCAATGGGGAAAGGATTATTTAATAAATGGTGCTGGGAGAACTGGCTAGCCACATGCAGAAAATTGAAACTGGACCCTTTCCTTACACCTTATACAAAAATTAATTCAAGATGGATTAAAGACTTCAATGTAAACCGCAAAACTATAAAAGCCCTAGAAGAAAATCTAGGCAATACCATTCAGGACACAGGACACAAGCAAAGATTTCATGATGAAAATGCCAAAGGCAATAGCAATAAAAGCAAAAATTGACAAATGGGATCTAATTAAACTAAAGAGCTTCTGCACAGCAAAAGAAACTATCATCAGAGTGAACAGACAACCTACAGAATGGGAGAAAAATTTTGCAATTTATCCATCTGACAAAGATCTAATATCCAGAGTCTATAAGGAACTTAAACAAATTTACAAGAGAAAAACTACCCCTTAAAAAGTGGGCAAAGGGCTGGATGCAGTGGCTTATGCTTGTAATCTCAGCACTTTGGGAGGCCGAGGTGGGCGCATCACCTGAGGTCGGGAGTTTGAGACCAACCTGACCAACATGGAGAAACCTCATCTCTACTAAAAATACAAAATTAGCTGGGCATGGTGGTGCATGCCTGTGATACCAGATACTTGGGAGGCTGAGACAGGAGAATCGCTTGAACCCAGGAGGCAAAGATTGCAGTCAGCCAAGATCATGCAACAAGAGCAAAACTCCATCTCAAAA
>NW_016107390.1:5751827-5754055 GCF_001604975.1 Cebus imitator
AAAAAAAAAAAAAAAAAAAAAAAAACAGCCAAAAGCCCCAAAAAAACAAAAAAAGTGGGTAAAGACATGAACAGACACTTCTCAAAAGAAGACATTTATGCAGCCAAAAAACATATTAAAAAAAAGTGCAACATCATTGGTCATTAGAGAAATGCAAATCAAAACCACAATGAGATACCATCTCATGCCAGTCGGAATGGTGATTATTAAAAAGTCCAGAAACAACACATGCTGGTAAAGTTGTGGTGAAAAACAAATGCTTTTACACTGTTGGTGGGAGTGTAAATTAACCACTGTGGAAGACAGCGTGGCAATTCCTCAAAGATCTAGGGACAGAAATATCATTTGACCCAGCAATCCCATTACTGGGTACATACCCAAAGAAATACAAAGCATTCTACTATAAAAATAGATGTACGTATATGTTCATTACAGCACTATCCACAACAGCAAAGACATGGAATCAACCCAAATGCCCATTGATGATAGATGGATAAAGAAAATGTGGTACATATACACCATGGAATACTGTGCAGCCATAAAAAGGAACAAGATCATGTCCTTTGCAAGGACATGGATGGAGCTGGAAGCTGTTATCCTCAGCAAACTAACACAGGAACAGAAAACCAAGCACTGCATGTTCTCACTTCTAAGTGGGAGCTGAACCTTGAGAACACATGGACATGTGGTAGGGAACAACACACACTGGGGCCTGTGGATGGTTAGGGAGAGGGAGAGGATCAGGAAGAACAGGTAATCGATGCTGGACTTAACATCCAAGTGATAGGTTGATGTGTGCAGCAAACCACCACGGCACATGTTAACCCATGTAACACATCCTCACACATACCGTAGAAGTTAAAGGAAATTTGAAGAAAAAGAAAATAAACTTTTAAAACCCCAAAAAGTCATTCTAGTTAATCTGGTAGTACATATTGGGCCACCCATTAGAATGTATTTGCTGATGTAGATTGAATTTTTATTTTGGTAGATTATGCACACTGAAAGAGCCAGTCAGGTATGGAGGGATAATGAGGTGACTTGTTAGTTGGATATTTATAAACCAGACAAATTTGATAGATGCTTCCATAATTCTATGATTATTTTATTGGGCTTTATGAAAAAGCATAGTATTTTCTCTTCCTTTTTTATCTCCTTTGAGTATCTCAATCCATCCATCAAGTCTTAGCATAGCTTTTCCTCCAATAATATCCCAGAATACTTTTGTATTCTTCAAACCTGAGTGCCCTATGTAGGCGCCTCCTTCATCCCCATCATCTATAATAATTTTATTTGTTTGGACCACTGTTAGACTCCAGGTGCCCTGAGGACAGAACTTGTTCTTGTTTACTGTCACATATAACCTGTAGTAAGAATTCAAAAGATATTTACTGAACCATGTCAATAACTTCATTGCTGGAATGATGAATCACAGCTCGGAAGTTTAACTATCAAGTGCTAAAAGAGGGGAAAAACATGTATTCAAACGAAAAAAAGGCTCTTCGTTGAATGTTCATCTGATTTTTTTGGAAGGTCATTTGTTCACTTCAGAGGCTCTCACTTCTTGGAGTGTTATTACAGGCAAGCTGAAAAAAATCTAATTGCATAGCTGATTCTTGGTTTCCATTTCTTAAGAATTGCAAGAGACTGAATTCACTCCCTCCCAAATTTATATACTGAAGCCCTAGCCCTCAACACAATGGTGTTTGGAAATGGGGGGCCTTTGGGAGATAATTAAGTTCCGCTGAGGTTAGGAAGGTGGGTCCTCATGATAGGATTCGTGTCCTTATTAGAAGAGATGCCAGATCCTGCTGCCCCACCTCACCCTCTTTCCCCTCTCTCTCCCTGCCGTTTGAGTACACGGAGAGAAGGCAGGTGTCTACGAGCCAGGAAGAGGGCCCTCGCCAGAAACTGACAATGCTGGCACCTTGATCCTGGCCATCTAGCCTCCAGAAATGAAAGAAAGTAAATTTCTGTTGCTTAAACCTTTCTGTTTATGGTATTTTGTTAAGGCAGCTCAAGCTGACTAAAACATCAAGGTATTTTGGGGATTGTGGTTGATGAGTAAGTGGAATATTTTCTTAAATTTAAAACTTTTGCCGGGCGCGGTGGCTCAAGCCTGTAATCCCAGCACTTGGGAGGCCGAGGCAGGTGGATCACGAGGTCAAGAGATCGAGACCATCCTGGTCAACATGGTGAAACCCCGTCTCTACTAAAAATACAAAAAA
>NW_016107390.1:5754233-5766886 GCF_001604975.1 Cebus imitator
AAAACCTCTCGAGAAATTAACTCTGCACTTGGTGTTTTTTAAAACCTATGTTCCCCCTTCTCTTCTGATACCTTTGTGCCCTTAGTATTTTGCGAGAAGTAAAGGATACAAAGAAACTCTAGACATTGTCCCTACCCAAAGTCTTTTTCAGAAGACCAAAGTTTACACCCTTTTAGACTTAGTTTGGTCATTACTCCCCCCAGTGCCTTCCCTAATCACTTTCCTCTGCCCTAGATGAAGTTCAGACTCCTTCTTCTGTGTTTTTACTGTGTTTTCCTTTGCTCTCTTTTATAGCACTAATTGTATTCAATGATAATTGTCTGTTTGTCTAACTGTTTACCCATTATCTGGTAAGCCTAGTAGTTCTCATCCACAGCAGGGTTTGGCAGGTAGTCAGTACTTAATACATGTTTGCTAAGTAAATGAGTTGGCTTGTAGAGTCACTCATAAGGTGGTTAAGGATGCATATTTTGAGTGAGTCAGATTTGATTTGAAATCTGGCTCTAGCAGTTAACTAGCTTTATGACTTCAAATAAGTTGCTCACCTCTGCATCTGAGTTTTCTCATCTATGAAATGGGGGATAAACGGAACTCACGTCATAGTTTTACTGTGAAGATTGAATGGAATTGTACCTGTGTAACTTAACAGTTTCTGGACCATAAGGCAACAATTAATATTACTATTATTCCAAGTTCCTCTACCATTTAGGATGTATTTTGATTATGTTTAGGGGAGAAGAACTGCTATACAGATATATGAAATATGATCCCTGCTCTTGAGAGTTTACAATCTAGCAGTAGCAATAAGGCAAGGAGATATAGAGGGAAAACAAATATTTGTAAAGAGGATGTCAAAACTAAAGATAGAACTTTATACTATAAATATTATGGTTCATAAAGAGTTAACTCCCTGTTTCTTTGTTGCTATTTTTTCTTTCTTCTGTGTGTGTGTGAAGACAGAATTCAGATGAAGTCACATATCAAAGAGAGGATTTTCTTTCCTTGAGCAAACTCTTCTCTCAGTTGGTGAGTCACTTCATCTAGATGCATCACTCTTGATGAGATGAGCAGGCTCGGTTCACAGAGAAAAGCAGGAGAGAGACAGCCTCTACTAAACCAGATTTCTGTGCTCCAGGAAGAACACAGGGATGAGTGAGGTGCAAAGAGAACTGACTCAGTCTCAGCTCTGCCAGCTAACTAGCTGTGCGACTTGTCTAGGGCCTCAATTTCCTCATGTAAAATTATAATCTTCAAGGCTTCTTCCAACTCTAGCATTTCATGATGATGTGCTCTGGAGGGAGAGATCACTACAGTGAAAGCAGAGGGCAATCTGGAATTTTTACAGATAATGAGAAACTTGCCAGGTATTTAGTTACATGATTCAAGCTGAATAATTCCAATAATGCAGTATCTTGCCTGTCTTTGCTTTTCATCAGCAATGGCCAAGATGTACCACATTATTCAGACATGTTCAGAACCTAAGCCTTGCACTCACAGGCGATCTTACATCATGTTGGTGGGGCATCCCCTCATATGGGCATTATCATTCCCGGATGATGAGCCCAGGCTATAGGCTATCCCCAGAAGAAAATCTGTAACTTGTATATCACACGAAGGAGAATGCAGTAGAGAACTGCCACCTGAGAAAGGTCTAGGCCTCTTAAACTAAGGACTTTGTCCACTACGCGTTGTGAAGAAAACCCAATCTTCTGGAGGTTTCCTATTGCCTGCACCCAGATGTCCTCCAGCTCTGCTTACTTTTGTTGATAGGAATGGAATCATAGGTGGTGACTTTGTGGAGGTAGAATGAGTAGAAAGGGACATGATGCTAAGCTCTCAATGCCTATGTCATTTCATCTGTGTTATTACCACCATCACCATCATATGTTGATTCATGCTATACTTTGTAGTTATTTATCAGCTTGTCTTATTTGTACCATTAGACTTCAAATGTTTACAGATTAGGAACACAACATGACCTTTATAGATTAATAGCCTAATCTACAGCAACTGTGCAAAAAATATTTGTTGAGTAAAATATGGGAAAAAATGCATGCAGAGCCCCCAAGATATCTTTTTTGGGAGATAATTGTGTTTCTACTCTGAACCTTCCATACTGGGAACTTAATTCCTAAAAAGCCTAGCTGCAAACACTATTCAGCAAAAATATTCTTGATGGTCACCAAAATGATGCTCGAAATTTGTAGGTTTTCTTGGTAAGCACTCTGTCCTGGTTTGGCTCTTTTTTTTTTTTTTTTTTTTTTCTTGCAAAAGCTTCTGCTTTTTTTCAAGCTCATCAAATGTCCCCGCACATTTAACATATTCAACTATGCCTAGAAAAGCTGCTTTCACTGTATATTTTGAGTCGCCAGTGGGAACATACCGTACATTTAGCAATGTGCTTGGCTGAGTCACTAATCAACAAGAGTATTCTCCTGAGAAAAATGCGTTTTCAGTTACAGGGAATTTGCATTTCCTACTAATAGAGGCTGCATAACTGTGACAATTCAATAAATTATGCATGATGAAAAGTATTAGTTGCTTGTCAGTAATACTGCTAAGTGTTTTCTTCCCTCTGTGAGAGAGCTGGAAAACCCATAATTAGTAAGTTTTCAAAGATGTAGATGAGGGTCTTATAATGAACACTGAGATTAATGAGAGTCAGATGACTTCATCCAAAAACACTGAAGTGGTTTAAATCCTAAAACTTTACCAAACACCTTTTCTACCCCTAGAAATGATTAAAATACTAAAATTTACAAAGCCTACGAGAACTGGTCAATTCTTAACGTTTTGTATACTTTTGTGTATGAGGACAAAGGGCTGTTCAGAGGAGTTGGTTAAGATTAATGTGACAGCATAATGTGAAAATCGGATTCTGGAATCAAATTTCACACTTGCCCTGTATTTAAGTACCGCTTTTTCAAAGGGTTTCATGTGCAGGGTTTGCACTGAAGGAGAAGTAGGGCTAACATTTTTGCCTAACTAAGAAATGCAATGGGGAGAGGAACATTCACTGCAGTTTGATTCTCCAACGTGTTTGCTCCTTTTTCTCTCACACCAAGGGACGCTCCTCCACTCATCTTCTGCATCCTCCTTCTGATGTGTAGTCCAGACCAAAAAATGTGCCCATTTCCATTGGAAAGTAATAAGCCAAGATAGTCATCAACTCAGGAAGGGACAATGGCGATAAAGCAATTGGGATATAAGTAGCCCACTTCTTTTTCTGAAAGTATCGCACTTTTCTCTGATTCTAGCGTTTGTTTCTTAACGTGTTCCAGACCTCAGTATGGAGCTCTTTAAATAATAACTGTAATTAGTGTGGTTAGAGACTTGGATTCCTGTTTTTCTTAGAATCATCACTACCAGGTATCAGGAAACTTGTTCCCTCCCCAAGCCACGACTCCCACGCACTTCTTTACAGACTTCTTATTCATATGCGTTCCTTTCTTTTCTTGGTGTCCTCAGTTGAGTTTTAGAGGTTTGTGGACAATTAACGCTTTGGTTTTTCTGAGTGCACAAAGCTGTAATTATATATTGAGTAGCATCTAATTGGCAAACTGGGTTCCAAATTTTCCAAAGAACATTTTTAGTTTATCTCCCTGTGAACAGGCAGTTCTTCAAAAAATAGAATCACAGTATTTTAGGCTCAGAGGGATCTTGAAATGTATTTAGTCTCACTTCCTCATTTTTACCAGTTAAGGAAAATGAGCACAACCGAGTGAGTGATGCAGTGATTGCTGAAAAATCACACAGTTGGTTATTGGCCAGAAGATGGTTAAACCCAGCTCTTCTAACTTCTGGTGCATTGTTTTGATTTGTTGTGCTTGACAATAGACTACTATATGATTTTTGTAATACTGTTGGAATCATAAGCTAATTTCAGGTTAAGTGTTATAGAAGGCCCAAAGCTGAGCATAGATTTAAATATAAATTTTGAATGCACAGTGTACTTGAAAAAAAAATTAACTTTATGCCCTTAGGGGAGATTCCCCAGCCATGAAATAGGAGCTTGGCTGTCTTTATATTTAGCAGTATCGGCGCTTCAGGAATGAGGCAGGACGCTTTACATGGGAAACCGAACCTCCTGCTGTGTATGTTTGAGAATGAGAAATTTGAAGAAATCTGACCATAGACAGAGCCAATAGCACTTACTCATTAAACATCATGGCTCCTTTAATAGATATTTTTGCTGTAAACTCTTTTGCCAATGATGTATTTATTGGTTTTTTGGGGAACGACAGAGGTTTCTTCTTTTAAAAAATATTGTTTCTTCCCTTTTTAAAGTTTGGGTTTTCAATATAGGCCACTTCCTCGACGTCTGTTTGTGTTTTTGTTTTGCTCATTTAAGTCTTGCAAGTCTACACGCCTCCTGTCTCTTGTAAGGCTACCCGGCCTTCTTGAGGAACCTCTGGGAGCTCATCTTCTCCCCGATTCAGGTGGCCCAGGGAGCCCGGACATCATTCATCTCCAACCAGGTCTTTTCCTGTCACCAAAAGGAATCTTCTCTTGGATGTCTAGTCAGCACTGGACATTTAAGTTCACAGTGGAGCTTTCCTTTGTTCTCCGTCTCCCGGTAAGCACCCTCTTCCTAATTTCCGTGTAACTATCAACACAATCGCTACTCTTTCATTCCTCCCACCTTACAAACATGGAGCAGGTTGATTTTTCTTACTAATCCCCAAAAGGATTCCATCTCCAAGTCTTATGAATAATTAATTTCCCATGTCTTTGAGATCGAGTCTTTCTTTTTTTTAATAATAGCACCTACAGTAATTCAGACCCTCTCCATCTCACTCAAGTCTTCTCTAACAGTCTCCTAAGTGGAATCGCAGATTTCATTTTATTCCAACAAAGCCTCCACATTTGCCAAAGTGATTTTGCCAATGTGTATAAACAGAGAGGGGATTAATATTTATTGAGAACCTATTATGCACCAAGCATAAATTGTCTCAATTAAGCTTAAGCACCACCCTATAAAGTAGGTGTTTCCTCTCCCTTCCCCACCCTCCCCACTCCTCTCCTCCCCTCCCCTCCCCTTTCCTGTCCTTCTTTTGTTCTTTCTTTTTGAGACAGGGTCTTACTCTGTCACCCAGGATAGAGCACAGTGGCACAGTCACAGCTCACTGAAGCCTCAACATCCTGGGTTCAAGTGATCCTCATACCTCAGCCTCCCTAGTAGCTCGGGATACAGGTGCACACCATATGCTCAGCCAATTTTTAAATTGTTTTGTAGAGACAAGGTCTCACTGTATTACCCAGGCTAGTCTTGAGCTCCTGGGCTCAAGCGATCCTCCTGCCTCAGCCTCCAAAGTGCTGGGATTAATGGTGTGAGCCACCATGCCTGGCCAGGTATTATTTTCTTATTGTTCACATTATTAATAACAAACTCGTATTGAGTATTTTGAACTAGTTTAGTTCTGTTGTTGTTTTTTAAGACAGGCTCTTGCTGTTGCCTAGGCTGGGGTGTAGTAGCACAAACATGGCTCACTGCAGCCTCAGCCTCCTGGGCTCAAGTGATCCTCTGCCTCAGCCTCTCAAGTAGCTGGGACTAGCAGTCTTGTCATGTTGCCTAGGCTGGTCTTGAACTCCTAGACTCAAGCAATCCTCCCTCCTCGGCCTCCCGAAGTGCTGAGATTACAGGCGTAAATGATGGAGCCCACTCAGTTTAATTCTTCTAATAACCTTATGGGTAGGTACCGTTATCATCTCAGATACAGATGAGATTGAAGCTTAAAGAAATAAACAGCCTGCTCACCAAACAGCTCACAAGTGAGAGGGCCAGGAGTTGTGCCCACACAGTCTAATCTAGGGCCCAGCCTCAAAACCATCATACTATATTAAAACCTCCGTATTAGAAATAAGGAGTCTGAGTCTCAAAGATCATTTCATTCCTCTGCCTTCACCCAGAAACTTACTGTGTCATCTTTTTCCTTTCTCTTAGCAGATAACCTTTTTTCTTTCTTTCTTTCTTTCTTTCTTTTTTTTTTTTTTTTTTTTGTTTGTTTGTTCGAGATGGAGTCTCGCTCTGTAGCCAGGCTGGACTGCAGTGGCACGATCTTGGCTCACTGCAATCTCTGCCACCTAGGTTTAAGCAATTCTCCTGCCTCAGCATCCCAATTACCTGGGGTTGCAGGCGCACACCACCACACCCAGCTATTTTTTTTGGTATTTTTAGTAGAGACGGGGTTTCACCATCCCAGCCTGGATGGTCTCAATCCGTCCGCCTCAGCCTAATAACCAGAAATATCTTGCATAGCAATTATTAAATGTTGGTATTCGTCAAGATTCTCTTCTTGCCTTTCTTGTCTGTTAATTCTAAACCACTGGCTCTTGACCTTTTTGGTCAGGATCTCCTCGTGAGGATTTGATAAAATTTTGAACATTTTCTCCAGAAAAAGACACACACACACTTAAGTGCCATTCTGCTTCAGGGGCTCCAGGTCTCCTGGGAAGCCCAGGAACTCACGCTCTCACACATAAAAATAAGCTCTAGATGGATTAAAGCTCTGAAGGTAAAATATAAAACAAAATAATAAGAAAAAATTCTAGTAAAATACAGGAAAATTTGTCTCACACATTCTTAAGCTGAAGAAAGCTTTTCTAAGTATGTCACCAAATCCAGAAGCCAGAAAGAAAAAAGCAGACAGATTTGGCTTTATGCAAATTTGTAAATTCCCTGATTTTTTCCCCCAGCACCAAAAAGCAAAGAGAACACTGTTGGCAAAGTAGAAAATCTCCATGTAATGTGAACTGTCCTCTTACCTCCAGTGACAATCACATTTGCTTTAACACAATAACAAAAAGTGTTTGCTCCTCTTGGCATGGAAAACTCTCTGACAGGCCTGGAAAACACAAATTAGATGTAAAATGTATATATTTTTCTTCATCAAGTTAATTCTGACATATAAATAGATTATGTTTAATAGGCTCATTTCTAAGTTGGTTGTAAATCCATTTGCCCACAGACAATATTATAAGTAATGATTAAGTCCTCATTAACAGTAAGAATCTACTTATATTTTGGGATCGTCTTTGAGATATTGAACCTAAAGGGCAATAACCAGAAGTATCTTGCATTGCAATTATCACCCTAGACCTCAGGCAAGAATGAATTCTTGCCATGACTGCCCAAGTATTGAACTTTCATATTTCTCAATATGAAAGAAATGGATGCAAATTAAATGAAAGCCTGTAGAGTGCTCAGGGCACAGTCACAACATCAGTGAGACAGCATGGAAGTAAAGTCTGAATTGCAAACTTTAGGAGGATGCGGATTTATGATTTAGCTGAAACATACCTTATTAGTTTAATGCGAGAAAACAATGTGAAAAAAAGAGTTTGCTCAACTAACTTTGAGCATCATAAATGAAAGAGCCAACTCCGGAGTTCAGGCATTTATACCATGGGCCATATGTAGCCTTTCCAATTAAATTACTTTATTCTTCCTTAAGCCTAAAGTAAATAGTTATCCTTAAACCTGTATATGCAACTTTATCAATATCTTAAGTTTACTTAGGTCAGAATGCTCAAGACCTTAGTGTAGTGGTTCCAAAATCTGGTTGTGCATCAGGATCACTTTGGATATTAAAAAAAGAAATTTCTAGGCTGGGTACAGTGGCTCACACCTGTCATTCAAATACTTTGGGAGGCTGAGGCAGGAGGATTGCTTGAGCCCAGGAATTCCAGACCAGACTGGGAAAAAAGAAGAAACCCCATCTATACCAAAAAAAAAAAAAAAAAAAAAAATCACGGACCTCAGCCCTAACTTGATAAATCTGACACTTCAATGGTGGAGTCATAAATGTCTACTAAAATTTTTCTTAAAGGCTGGGCACAGTGGCTTATCCCTGTAATCCCAGCACTTTAGGAGGCCAAAGCGGGCGGATCATGTGAGGTCAGGAATTCGAGACCAGCCTAGCCAACATGATAAAACTCCATCTCTACTAAAAATACAAAAATTAGCCAGTCATGGTGGCGCAGGCCTGTAATCCCAGCTACTCGGAAGGCTGAGACAGGAGACACTGAACCCTTGAGGGAGAGGTTGCAGTGAGCTGAGATCGTACCACTGCACTCCAGCCTGGGGGACTCTGTCTCAAAAAATAAAAAATTCTTAAAATTGTTTTTCATGCACACCACTGACATTTATTTGTAAATTATGTATATATATTACTGAATTAAAATTATATAAACAAAAACAAACAACAATAAAATAATGAGATAAAAATTTAAAAGAAAGAAAACCTCTAGAGTTTTCTACCCCCATTCTAATGGATCATCTTGCATAGCCCCTGGAGTATATTCTCCCTGCTTTGCAGACCTCACAGGACATGGGCTGGCTCCTGATACAGTTTCAAGAAAGAACAAGCACTCTTTGGTTCTTTTTATGGGAGCTCCAGTAAAAGGAAGAGGTGGGATGGGCAGACTTTATAGAGCCCTGCCATAAAGTGGGTGGAGAGGACAGGGCTGACTGGTGAAGTCGACTTAGAATGCACCGTGGACATGAGGTCAGGAGACCTAGATTCTGGCTGTGTTCTGTTGCTAAATATATGACTTTAGAAAAGTCACTTAATTTTGCTTAGCTATAGTGTGCCCGCTTATGAAATCAAGGATTGACTATGACCTAAATAGCTTCTTCCATTCTTAAATCTTAGATTTTATCCTTCCCCTATAGTGCAGCTGGGGTAGGGTCAAGCAGGGCAACTGCACACCCTTTGTGGATGGCATCCCAGAGCTATGGAGGGCACAGCCTGCACAGCCAATCACAGCGGTCCCTGATTGGGGTAGAGGTACATGAATAACGACTGTTGTAATTCATTATACTTTTTGAGCAGCAATGCACCTAGATACGGAGGAAGAAGCAAAATCAGAACAGGCTGGTGGGTGCAGAGAGGTCTTGATTTGTAGATTCTTTGAAGGTTGCTGGCTATAAAATTTTATATTGCAAAGGCTTAGGCTTGTCATATGGTTGAAAAGTTCTGCTGTGTCTAAGATTGCTAAAAAAATAATTTCTCATATCAAAGAATGTCAATGGGCTTATGAAGGAGTTAAAGAGAGAGGACGGTTGACTCTAAGTGTACTCCAAAAGGGAAATACTCGGGGTAAGGAAAGTTGCCCCAGGCAGCAAGTCCTATGAAACAAATGGAGTTTTTAGGGCTTACTCAGCAGGTCCTCAGTCAGTGAGTCAACAACATTTATGAGTGCCAGCTGTACGCCCAACACTGCCCTAGTGGATAGATACATCAGTGAACTACAAGAGCAGAGGTGAGAGTGTTCATCCAGTTGAGGGTCACAAACTCAAAGGCTAGTTTACCAGCCGGGCAGGTAAACTAGCTGGGAGAAGGGGATGAGTATGACACCATAGGGAGAAGAGGGGCTGTGGTGAACTGAGAGTGCATGCCCCGTGAAAAGGGGGACCCCAGGCCCAGAGCCAGCCAACGTGAAACAACAGGAAAGGCAGGTTCACCACAATAAGCAAAGATCAAAGAAATAAGTGATCCCCCAAACACATCTTGTACCTGCACTTAGCTAACAGGCTATCAGTTTGCAGGAACAATGATCATATTTTTTGAAATACACACTACAATTTAAAAATCAATAATTTGAATAAAATTTCTTAAAATGTCTCAATGGGTGAGAATAATCAGCTGAAAACAAATTGATTTTTAAAATTTTAATTAAAAATAATGCAAAATAACCACATTCATTGCTAGGTAGAAAGCTTTACTAAGTGGAGGAACAGATAGTATTATCTCTAGGTGAAAGAATATTGCTAAAATTATTTAAACCTTTTTTTGAACTAATTTAAGTCTATAAGTAGTAATCTTTCTATCAAATGCAAAGTTCATAAAAAGAAGTCTCAATTTAGTAACATAAATCAGAAGTCAGTATTTAGAATTTTGAAAATGCTTAAATGTCCCAGATGAGAAGTAGCTAGGTTCTAGCTGATGACTCATGTACAGGTTTGACAGTCACACGCTCTGTCACCATAGCTGGTTGACTGAGTGAACTGAACTGGATGTAGCACAAACCAGAAATGGCATTATTTTCCTCTATCCTTGTCTTATTATGTCACCTCGATCTTGGGCCAAGTCCCATTAGGATGGCTCCAGCAAAGCCACTTTCCGTGGCCCACGGGGAGTTCACACTATGCTGGACAGTGTCAGTGTGAATGCAGCCTTGCCACACTTGCCGTTCCTCCAGCCAGGGTCGGCTTGTTCCTTAGGCACAGTAGGCACAAGGTCTGCAGCCCTAAGTACTTTTAGGGGCCAGCAGACATATTCTAATTGCACTTAAAATCAGAAGGAAAAAATAAAAGCTTAGGGTGATAGGACATTTTAGTTTTCACATCCCAAAATTAGAATTCGTAGGGCCCATGAAAACATACTAAATTTTTCCTCAGACAGAAGAAAAATGTTGAAGACATAAGTGTATATGAGGTGGGGAGTAGTGGCTCACGCCTGTAATCCCAGCACTTTGGGAGGCTGAGGCAGGCGGATCACGAGGTCAAGAGATCAAGACCATCCTGGCCAACATGGTGAAACCCTGTCTCTACTAAAAATACAAAAATTAGCTGGGTGTGGTGGCGCGCACCTGTAGTCCCAGCTACTTGGGAGGCTGAGGCCAGAGAATTGCTTGAACCCAGGAGGCAGAGGTTGCAGTGAGCCGAGATCACGCCACTGCACTCCAGCCTGGCGCCTGGTGACAGAGCAAGACTGCCTCAAAAAAAAAAAAAAAGAGTATATGAAAAATAACGTGTAAGATTGATAGTATTATGGTGGGAGGAACCTATAAAGGCAAAAATGCCCAGGGCCAGGAAATGTGGCCCAGCCTGAGGCCTTCAGAATTCTCCATGAGGCCCGGGCATGGTGGCTCACACCTGTAACCCCAGCACTTAGGGAAGCCAAGGTGGGAGAATCATTTGAAGCCAGGAATCTGAGACCAGTCTGGGCAACATAACAAGACCCCATCTTTACCAAAATCAATAAAAGTTAGGCAGGCATGTTGGCACACATCTATATCCCTAGCCACTCAGGAGGTTGAGGCAGGAGGATTGCTTGATCCCAGGAATCTGAAGGTGAAATGAGCTATAATCATGCCCCTGTCCTCCAATCCACATGACTGGATAACATTAAGACCTTGTCTCTAAAAAGAAAAAAATTAATAAAGAAATTCTCCATGAGGAAGCAAGTGGTGGTCATGGCACACACATATCGCATGTCAAGACTGCCCAAGGTGACCTGTGAGTTCTGAGCCTTAGCCACTAGCCGCTTGGGAACCAGATGCATTACCGATTTTAGGATCTTCTGGAGCAGGATCTTCTGCACCTACCATCACTTGCTTTGGGGCAGCAGAAGCTCTTGCCCCAACCTCCACTCCCGTTTTGGGGAAGGCAGACAAAATGCCCGTGCCTTCACCCATTGGCCCACAACTATGTACCTTAATCCCTCTTTTCAATTATTTTAGAATTGCTAGTTGTATCATATTCATATTTGCTGGAAATGGATGATGGTGTAGAGGTCATGGGTCTACTATGATCCTCTCCAGTAATTCTTGAGGACGGTCTACTATACCTCTCTTTAGAATGGCATTAGCTGAAATTCTAAGACAGCAGAAAAAGAGCGATTTAATACCCTATTAACTGATTATGAACACATAAAAGGGTCTAGCAACCTTTTTACTCACATTTTTCAGCATGTGAAACTGTGTTCATACTTCCCATTCTTAAAATTTCAGTTTTTTAAGGATATTTGCCCTTTAGATATAATTACTCTATTTTCCTACAAAAAATAATCATAGGAGCCCACATAATTAAATGAATTACAAATGAGTGAACTGTGCCTTTAAATAAAATTGCTTTCAAGTAGAAAGTCTCACATAATTGATGTCAATTTAGAAAATGAAAGATGGCCTGCTTTCCAGTATTTCATATTCATATGCAGCTGCATATTCTTTAAAAGACTGCTTTTTCATTCTGTTACTAGAAGTATCTTATTCTAACAAGTGCACATAAAAAAATCAAACATTTTGTGACAAATCTATTATGATAATGTTAACTAGCATTTCGATAGCACTTTAAGAGCGAAGAATGTTTTCTCATATACCTTCCAGTGCATTGAGATATCAGCTTGGTTTCTGGACTTGAGCCCAGGTCCTTCACACTATACTTCCTTCTCAGGGTGGCAGGGTGGGATTGGGAAGGAGGGAGGCTGTCCTCTTGGCTAGGGAACCTTAGTGAGCCGCATCTGTAAACACCACCCATAGCAGAGAGGCACCAGACTCACAGTTTCATGTACAATGTTGGCCTGTGATGTTCATTCATAACAAAATAAAATGTAGATACTATGTGATATGGTTAGACTTTGTGTCCCCACCCAAATCTCATCTCAAATTGTAACTCCCAGGTGTTGAGGAAGGAGCCTAGTGGGAGGTGATTGGATCACCGAGGTAGCTTCCCCCATGCTGTTCTTGTGAGTTCTCATGAGATCTGATGATATTTTAAGTGTTTGGCAAGTCATTCTTTTGCTCACTTATCTCTGCCATCATGTGCAGGTCCTTGCTTCTCCTTTGCCTTCCCCCATGATTGTAAGTTTCCTGAAGCCTCCTCAGCCACATGGAACTGTGAGTCAATTAAATCCCTTTTTTTTTTTTTT